>NC_041389.1:724747140-724787106 GCF_002162155.2 Triticum dicoccoides | reverse complement strand
GGGGCCGATCCCATCTGAGGCGGCGGGGACGGCCCTTCTCATGCGATCCAACGACGGCGGCTAGGACAGAGATTCCGGGTTGTGCGGCGGGGGCCCGAGCACCATCGCCGGCGGAGCGGCGGCCCTGCATGGACGGCGGCGATGGCAGCGCCCCATCCAGCGAGGTGGGCTGTCCTACTCGTGATGGGATGACGGCTACTGCGGATCCAACGCCCCGTTTGGATCCGTCGCGGGGAGGCCTTTCGCCGACCGGCGGCGCGTGGAGGGACCGGTGAGGAGATGCCGAATCTCCATCGGAGTACCGACGGCAACATACGTCTTCGTGGCGAGGTTCCGCTCGGTTCCAGCCAGCGACGAGATCGGGAAGACGTGGCTTCCGGTGAAAATCGCGCCAGACTGCGGTCTTGGCGGACGATGGCGGCGTCTTAGACGTCGTTTCCTTCTGGAGGCATCGTCGTTGCAGGTCTCATCAACCTGATCGGGAAGTTTCGGGGGAAACCCTAGATCTGGGTCTACCGGATCGGACGATGACGGTGCTATCGGTACCGTTCTCCCTCCTGGGGGCATCGTTTTGGAGCGAGTGCTGGTTGGAGGGGACAAGAGGAGGAGCGGTGTTTCATCTGCTCCATTGATGACGGCGGATCTCGGCGGCGTGGCGCAGTGGAGACTCGGCGCTTGATGAGCGGAGATGGACTCGCGTAGGAGGGTGACGCTGCCTGGCGTCATGGTGGCGTCGGCGGCAGTTGGACCGGGCAAGGTTGATGCACCAGTACAGCTCTGAAGATGGGTTCGTGGCAGGTGGCTACGGCGGCCTCATACCCGGCTGGGGTCCTGGTTGAGAAGCACGTCGGACCGGTGGGTGCCCATACCCGGCAGGCGTCCTGGGTGGGACCTCAAGTCTTTAGATGGTTAGGTTTGGCTGCATGGTCTGTTTGGTATGAGGCCCAGACTTTCAGCGCCCCTACATCAACTGGATAGGGATAGCGACAGTTGTTGCTTAGTTTGGTGACTTTAGACTTATTGTTGTATGACTCTGTACGGTCTTGTGTCAATAATTAATAAAGTGGCAGTATGCATCGTCCAGATGCAGAGGTCGGAGGTCGTCCTCCTTTTTTTAAAAAAAACTAGCATAATGGCATATAGATATATAGAGTAGCAAGCTTGTGTTGCAATTAAGGAGGCGAATTAAAAACAAGGCGCTTCCACAAAGTTTGTTTGACAAGCTAGTGTCGACAAGCATTATTTTATTTTATCCCAACAATGCAAAAGAAAGAAACAATACAAGAAGCATGAGCACTACAAGCCAGGTGCTCTTTGTCGACAGGTAAAGTATACGTTTTTTTCCCTTGATGGGAAATAAAGTGAAAGATCACTCTAGCACCAAAACCAAATCAAATCAAAATTTGGTGTACGTGGCGTACGGTGGCCACTCACTCTGCTACTACTTGCCACAACGTACATGTTGTTATCCCGCAACAACAAAAAAACGTACATATTACTATAAATAACCATGCAACACCAAGGGAAATCACTCACTCGTCCTGAATGAATCCCATGGCTAAATGCCGCCTTCTGCTCTTCCTCCTCTTGCCACTTCTCTTGCCCGAGGCGCGTGCGGCTTCGTGCCACCCTGACGACCTCCGCGCGCTGCAGGGCTTCGCCGGGAACCTCAGCTGGGGTGGAGTCCTCCTCCGCGCCGCATGGTCCGGCGCCATGTGTTGTGGGTGGGATGGCGTGGGCTGTGACGGTGCCACTGGCCGCGTCACGGCGCTGCGCCTCTCTGGGCGCGGCCTTGTGGGGCCCATCCCAGGTGCCTCCCTCGCGGGCCTTGCACAGCTGGAGGAGCTTGACCTCGGCTACAACGGCTTGCACAACATCTCAGGGGCAATCACCATGTTGCGTGGGTGCCAGAACCTCACCACGCTGATCCTCACTAGGAATTTCGGTGGGGAGGAGCTACCCGACGATGGTTTTATTGGTGGCTTCAAGAGCCTCGTGGTTCTGGACCTTGGTGATTCTGCTGTTAGGGGCAGGGTTCCGAAATGGTTGTCTCAATGCAAGAAAATGGAGGTGCTTGACCTGTCCCGTAACCAATTGGTCGGCACTGTCCCCTCATGGATTGGTAGGCTTGACCACCTTTGCTACTTGGATCTCTCCAACAATACATTGGTTGGCGAGGTACCCAAGAGTTCTAAGGGCCTCAACACTACTAGATGTTCACCGGACAATGATTTCACTAACATGTCATTGTATCTGAAACGTAGCGGAAGAAGTAGACATCGCCGACAACATAAGCATGCCCCAAATGTCATAGCTGGGACCAACAACGTTGTTAGATCTGGTAGCAACAACGTTCTGGCTGGGAACGACAACACTATAATATTTGAGAATGACAACGCCGTATCTGGGAGCTACCAGGTCGTATATGGGAATAACCATGTCGTAACTGGGGATAATCATGTCGTATCTGGGAGCAACCATGCCGCATCTGGGAGCTACCATGTCGTGATTGGGAAACACAATATTGTATCCGGGACTCACAATGACGTAGGTGGGAGCAAAAATATCGTATCTGGTAGTAAAAATGTTGTATCTGGGAGCCATAATACCGTGTCCGGGAAGAACCATTTCGTAACTGGGCACAACAAAGTCGTAACCTGAGGTTAATGGATGTACACATCATAGCATAAGTGTGTGCTGCAGCGTTCGCCCGTCCATGTTGACACAAGATGTACTTGCATGCATGACAAAGAATAAATAAAGAGACTCATATATTCGGAGCAAAACTGATGTATCAAGTATTTTAATAGCTTGAATGACATATCCAAATTAAACTCATGTATGCATGCATGTATGCATGCATGTATGTATGTATGTATGTATGTATGTATGTATGTATGTAAAAGGAAAACAAGATGTGTCCCTTCGCTCTTACATGTCCTTTTCCCTGGGTTATGCTTTGCTGCAAATCCATGCCGACCTGCCATACATACCTCTATTGTTTCATGCCATGCACTACACTACACGCTGTCCATCATTTTTCTTCTCACAAGTATTTACGTAGTAAACAATAAGTAGATAAAACTCCCAACAATATCAATCTCCATCCATCCATCCATTGTATGAGCTTCGGAGCCGTTGTGGACAAATGATGCCTCCACAGCAGCAGCCACAAACAGTAGGTTGGAGCCACGCCTGTCTCATCGTGCACTGCACCAACGACAACTGTGTGGCCGTCTTTGCCAACACGGTAAGGGGCATGTGTGTAGCGTTAGGATCGGCCGGCCTTGACAAGATGAATGGTGGTGCCGCAAAACTGTTTGGAACAATTTGGCGGTGGTGCTACTGCAACACTGGAAAGTGTTGTTCCAAATAGTTTTCTTGACCGCCCATGAGTCTGGATCACGCCCTCAAGCTGGAAAACAACATTACATGCATAAGGCAACAAAAGAGGAGGATACCCTGTTAAGGGGGATATCCTGTATATGTCCTCGTTTGATCAAATGCAAATTGTTAAGTAACCACCGCCACGCCGAGAGAATATTAGGTGCAAACGGGTGAAAACCACGTTGAAACTATCTTTTGAAGTTCTAAAAAATTCTCAAGAAAATACAGTATGTCGAAGAGATGCCTTTCTATAGACATGGTGAATTACAATATAAATCACAAATTTATCTACCAGGTATGAAGAAAAAACAAATTCAAGAATGAATAATATTGAATATTATGCATAGTGTAGTGAGTGGTATTATAAACTAGTATCATCCGTATGATACTAGTCAGTGATACAACCTTCACAAAGCATAATTTCATAAAGTGAGTATCTTAGTTAATCTATACCACTATACGAGAGGTGATTTCTTATGCATGGTGGTAGCTACGCACACATGGTGGCAGCTACACACAATTTGGCATAAGTTCGTTTTTTGATATATGAGGTGTCAGGTTTCTTATGGCATTGGCACAAGTGCATTTTTGTTGTCTAGAAATGATTTTTTTTCTCACTTCTCTTTGTATTTTTATTACATTTTTGAAACAAGTGTCTTTTCATTGTGTAGAAAGGGCCCTTTCTTACTTCTCTCGGTCTTTTTGCTTGCCTTTTTTTTGCAAAACTGCCTTTTTCCTTCCTGGCTGGTCCAAAGTCACGATATTTTTGTTATAGAGTTAATTTTTCATGGCCCAAAATAATTTAACAAAATAATTAGAGATAAAAATTGGGGCCATGTGTAGCTACCACCATGGTAGCAAATTATTTCTAACCACACCACTACTGAAGGAAATAAGCCTTAGAGGCAATAATAAAGTTATTATTTATTTCCTTATATCATGATAAATGTTTATTATTCATGATAGAATTGTATTAACCGGAAACATAATACATGTGTGAATACATAGACAAACATAGTGTCACTAGTATGCCTCTACTTGACTAGCTCGTTTATCAAAGATGGCTATGTTTCCTAGCCATGGACAAAAGAGTTGTCATTTGATTAACGGGATCACATCATTAGGAGAATGATGTGATTGACATGACCCATTCCGTTAGCCTAGCACTTGATCGTTTAGTATGTTGCTATTGCTTTCTTCATGACTTATACATGTTCATGTAACTATGAGATTATACAACTCCCGTTTACCGGAGGAACACTTTGGGTGCTACCAAACGTCACAACGTAACTGGGTGATTATAAAGGAGTACTACAGGTGTCTCCAAAGGTACATGTTGGGTTGGCATATTTCGAGATTAGGTTTTGTCACTCCGATTGTCGGAGAGGTATCTCTGGGCCCTCTCGGTAATGCACATCACTATAAGCCTTGCAAGCAATGTAGCTAATGAGTTAGTTACAGAATGATGCATTACGTAACGAGTAAAGAGACTTGCCGGTAACGATATTGAACTAGGTATTGGATACCGATGATCGAATCTCGGACAAGTAACATACCGATGACAAAGGGAACAACGTATGTTGTTATGCGGTTTGACCGATAAAGATCTTCGTAGAATATGTAGGAGCCAATATGGGCATCTAGGTTCCGCTATTGGTTATTGACCGAGAATAGTTCTAGGTCATTTCTACATAGTTCTCGAACCCGTAGGGTCCGCACGCTTAAGGTTTCGATGACAGTTATATTATGAGTGTATGAGTTTTGATGTACCGAAGGAGTTTGGAGTCCCGGATGAGATTGGGGACATGACGAGGAGTCTTGAAATGGTCGAGACGTAAAGATCGATATATTGGACGACTATATTCGGACTTCGGAAAGGTTCCGAGTGGTTCGGGTATTTTCGGGGGTACCGGGGAGTTACGGGAATACGAGGAAGAAGCAATGGGCCTCATGGGCCAAGTGGTGGAAGAGAGGAGGTAGGGCGCGCGGCCCCCCTAGCCCAAACCGAATTGGACTAGGGGGCCGGCCCCCCTTTCCTTCTTCTCCTCCCTCTCCTTCCTTCTCCTTCTCCTCCCCTTCCTTCCCCTCTCCTACTTGGACTAGGAAAGAGGGGGAAATCCTACTTGGAGTAGGATTCTCCCCCTTGGGCGCGCCTCCTCCCCTTGGCCGGCCCCCTCCCCCTTGATCCTTTATATACGGGGGCAGGGGGGCACCCCAAGACACACAAGTTGATCTACGGATCGTTTCTTAGCCGTGTGCGGTGCCCCCCTCCACCATATTCCACCTCGGTCATATCGTCGCGGAGTTTAGGCGAAGCCCTGCGCCAGTAGAACATCATCAACGTCACCACGCCGTCGTGCTGACGGAACTCATCTCCAGAGCTTTGCTGGATCGAAGACCGGAGATCGTCATCGAGCTGAACGTGTGCTGAACTCGGAGGTGCCGTACGTTCGGTGCTTGGATCGGTCGGATCGTGAAGACGTACGACTACATCAACCGCGTTGTCATAACGCTTCCACTTACGGTCTACGAGGGTACGTGGACGAACACTCTCCCCCTCTCGTTGCTATGCCATCATCATGATCTTGCGTGTGCGTAGGAATTTTTTTGAAATTACTACATTCCCAACAGTGGTATCAGAGCCAGGTTTTATGCGTTGATGTTATATGCACGAGTAGAACACAAGTGAGTTGTGGGCGATACAAGTCATACTGCTTACCAGCATGTCATACTTTGGTTCGGCGGTATTGTGAGATGAAGCGGCCCAGACGGACATTACGCGTACACTTACGCGAGACTGGTTTCACCGTTACGAGCACTCGTGCTTAAAGGTGGCTGGAGGGTGTCTGTCTCTCTCACTTTAGCTGAATCGAGTGTGGCTACGCCCGGTCCTTGCGAAGGTTAAAACAGCACCAACTTGATGAACTATCGTTGTGGTTTTGATGCGTAGGTAAGAACGATTCTTGCTAAGCCCGTAGCAGCCACGTAAAATTTGCAACAACAAAGTAGAGGACGTCTAACTTGTTTTTGCAGGGCATGTTGTGATATGATGTGGTCAAGACGTGATGCTATATTTTATTGTATGAGATGATCATGTTTTGTAACCGAAGTTATCGGCAACTGGCAGGAGCCATATGGTTGTCGCTTTATTGTATGAAATACAAACCCCTTGTAATTGCTTTACTTTATCACTAAGCGGTAGCGATAGTCGTAGAAGCAATAGATGGCGTAACGACAACGATGCTACGATGGAGATCAAGGTGTCGCGCCGGTGACGATGGTGATCACGACGGTGCTTCGGAGATGGAGATCACAAGCACAAGATGATGATGGCCATATCATATCACTTATATTGATTGCATGTGATGTTTATCCTTTATGCATCTTATCTTGCTTTGATTGACGGTAGCATTTTAAGATGATCTCTCACTAAATAATCAAGAAGTGTTCTCCCTGAGTATGCACCGTTGCGAAAGTTCTTCGTGCTGAGACACCACGTGATGATCGGGTGTGATAGGCTCTACGTTCAAATACAACGGGTGCAAAACAGTTGCACACGCGGAATACTCAGGTCATACTTGACGAGCCTAGCATATATAGATATGGCCTCGGAACACGAAGACCGAAAGGTCGAGCGTGAATCATATAGTAGATATGATCAACATAGTGATGTTCACCATTGAAACTACTCCATCTCACGTGATGATCGGACATGGTTTAGTTGATTTGGATCACGTGATCACTTAGATGACTAGAGAGATGTCTATCTAAGTGGGAGTTCTTAAGTAATATGATTAATTGAACTTAAATTTATCATGAACTTAGTCCTGGTAGTATTTTGCAAATTATGTTGTAGATTAATAGCTTGCGTTGTTGCTTTCATATGTTTATTTTGATATGTTGCTAGAGAATACTGTGTTGAAAGATGTTAGTAGCAATGATGCGGATTGGATCCGTGATCTGAGGTTTATCCTCATTGCTGCACAGAAAAATTATGTCCTTAATGCACCGCTAGGTGACAAACCTATTGCAGGAGCAGATGCAGACGTTATGAACGTTTGACTAGCTCAATATGATGACTACTTGATAGTTTAGTGCACCATGCTTAATGGTTTAGAATCGGGACTTCAAAGATTTTTTGAACATCATGGACCATATGAGATGTTCCAGGAATTGAAGTTAATATTTCAAGCAAATACCCGAGTTGAGAGATATGAATTCTCCAACAAGTTCTATAGCTAAAAGATGGAGGAGAATCGCTCAACTAGTGAGCATGTGCTCAGATTGTCTGGGTACTACAATCGCTTGAATCAAGTGGGAGTTAATCTTCCAGATAAAATAGTGATTGACAGAATTCTCTAGTCACCATCACCAAGTTAGTAGAACTTCATGATGAACTATAATATGCAAGGGATGACGCAAGTGATTCCCAAGCTCTTCGTGATGTTGAAATCGACGAAGGTAGAAATCAAGAAAGAGCATCAAGTGTTGATGATTGACAAGACCACTAGTTTCAAGAAAAGGGCAAAGGAAAAGAAAGGGAAACTTCAAGTAGAATGGCAAACAAGTTGTCACTCCTGTGAAGAAGACCAAAGCTGGACCAAAGCCTAAAACTGAGTGCTTACACTGCAAAGGAAATGGTCACTGGAAGCGGTAATGCCCTGAATATTTGGTGGATAAGAAGGATGGCAAAGTGAACAAGGGTATATTTGATATACAGGTTATTGATGTGTGCCTTACTAGTGTTTATAGTAACCCCTGAGTATTTGATACTTGTTCGGTTGCTAAGATTAGTAACTCGAAACAGGAGTTACAGAATAAACAGAGACTAGTTGAAGGGGAAGTGACGATGAGTGTTGGAAGTAGTTCCAAGATTGATATGATCATCATCGCACACTCCCTATACTTTCGGGATTAGTGTTAAACCTAAATAAATGTTATTTGGCGTTTGCGTTGAGCATGAATATGATTAGATCATGTTTATTGCAAAACGGTTATTCATTTAAAGTCAGAGAATAATTGTTGTTCTGTTTAGATGAATAAAACCTTCGATGGTAATACACCCAATGAAAATAGTTTATTGGATATCGATCGTAGTGATACACATATTCATAATATTGATGCCAAAAGATGCAAAGTTAATAATGATAGTGCAACTTGTTTGTGGCACTGCCGTTTGGGTCATATCGGTATAAAGCGCATGAAGAAACTCCATAAAGATGGATTTTCGGAATCACTTGGTTATGAATCATTTTATGCTTGCGAACCGTGCCTTTAGGGCAAGATGACTAAAACTCCGTTCTCCGGAACAATGGAACGAGCTACTGACTTATTGGAAATAATACATACCGATGTATGCGATCCGATAAGTGTTAAGGCTCGCGGCGTGTATCGTTATTTTCTGACCTTCACAAGATGATTTGAGCAGATATGGGTATATCTACTTGATGAAACATAAGTCTGAAATAGTTGAAAGGTTCAAAGAATTTCAGAGTGAAGTGGAAAAATCATCGTAACAAGAAAATAAAAGTTTTTGCGATCTGATCGCGGAGACGAATATTTGAGTTACGAGTTTGGTCTTCAATTAAAACAATGTGGAATAATTTCACAGCTCACGCCACCTGGAACACCACAACATTATGGTGTGTCCGAACATCGTAACCACACTTTATTGGATATGGTGCGATCTATGATGTCTTTTACTGATTTACCAATATTGTTTTGGGGTTATGCATTAGAGACAGCAACATTCACGTTAAAAGGGCACCATCTAAATCCGTTGAAATGACACCGTATGAACTATGGTTTAGCAGTAAACCTAAGCTGTCGTTTCTTAAAGTTTGGGGCTACGATGCTTATGTGAAAAAGTTTCATCCTGATAAGCTCAAACCCAAATCGGAGAAATGCGTCTTCATGGAATACCCAAAGGAAACTGTTGGGTATACCTTCTATCACAGATCCGAAGGCAAGATATTCGTTGCTAAAAATGGATCCTTTCTAGAGAAGGAGTTTCTCTCGAAAGAAGTGAGTGGGAGGAAAGTAGAGCTTGATAAGGTAATTGTACCTTCTCCTGAATTGGAAAATAGTTCATCACTGAAATCAGTTCCAGTGATTCCTACACCAATTAGTGAGGAAGCTAATGATGATGATCATGAAACTTCTGATCAAGTTACTACAGAACCTCGTAGGTCTTCCAGAGTACGGTCTGCACCAGAGTGGTATGGTAATCCTATTCTGGAAATCATGTTGCTAGACCATGATGAACCTACGAACTATGAGGAAGTGATGATGAACCCAGATTCCGCGAAATGGCTTGAGGCCATAAAATCTGAGATATGATCCATGTATGAGAAAAAAGTATGGACTTTGATTGACTTGCTCGATGATCAGCAAGCCATGTTAAATAAATGGATCTTTAAGAGGAAGACGGGCGCTGATAGCAGTGTTACTATCTACAAAGCTAGACTTGTCGAAAAAGGTTTTTGGCAAAGTTCAAGATGTTGAATACAATGAGATTTTCTCACTCATATCGAAGCTTAAAAGTCTGTCTGAATCATGTTAGCAATTGCCATATTTTATGAAATTTGGCAAATGGATGTCAAAACTACATTCCTTAATGGATTTACTAGAGAAGAGTTGTATATGATACAACCAGAAGGTTTTGTCAATCCTAAAGGTACTAACAAAATGTGCAAGCTCCAGCGATCCATCTATGGACTGGTGCAAGCATCTCAGAGTTGGAATATACGCTTTGATAAGTTGATCAAAGCATATAGTATTATACAGACTTGCGGTGAAGCCTGTATTTACAAGAAAGTGAGTGGGAGCTCTGTAGCATTTCTGATACTATATGTAGATGACATATTGTTGATCAGAAATGATATAGAATTTCTAGATAGCATAAAGGGATACTTGAATAAAAGTTTTTTAATGAAAGACCTCGGTGAAGCTGCTTACACATTGAGCATCAAGATCTATATAGATAGATCAAGACGCTTGATAAGATTTTTCAATGAGTACATACCTTGATAAATTTTTGAAATAGTTCAAAATAGAACAGTCAAAGAAGGAGTTCTTGCCTGTGATGCAAAGGTGTGTAGTTGAGTAAGACTCAAGACCCGACCATGGCAGAAAATAGAAAGAGAATGAAAAGTCATTCCCTATGCCTCAGTCATAGGTTCTATAAAGTATGCTATGCTGTGAACCAGACCTATTGTATACCTTGCTCTGAGTTTGACAAAGGAATACAATTTTGATCTAAGAGTAGATCACTGGACAGCGGTCAAGAATATCCTTAGTGAGGACTAAGGAGATGTTTCTCGATTATAGAGGTGATAAAAGAGCCCGTCGTAAAAAGTTACAACGATGCAATCTTTTACACCAATCCAGATGACTCTAAGTCTCAATCTGGATACATATTGAAAGTGGGAGCAATTAGCTAGAGTAGCTCCGTGCAGAGCATTGTGGACATAGAATATTTGCAAAATACATACGGCTCTGAATATGACAGACCCGTTGACTAAACTTCTCTCACAAGCAAAACATGATCATACCTTAGTACTCTTTGGATGTTAATCACATAGCAATGTGAATTAGATTATTGACTCTAGTAAACCCTTTGGGTGTTGATCACATGATGATGTGAACTATGGGTACTAATCACATACAGATGTGAATATTGGTGTTAAATCACATGGCGATGTGAACTAGATTATTGACTCTAGTGCAAGTGGGAGACTGAAGGAAATATGCCCTAGAGGCAATAATAAAGTTATTATTTATTTCCTTATATCATGATAAATGTTTATTATTCATGCTAGAATTGTATTAACCGGAAACATAATACATGTGTGAATACATAGACAAACATAGTGTCACTAGTATGCCTCTACTTGACTAGCTCGTTTATCAAAGATGGCTATGTTTCCTAGCCATGGACAAAAGAGTTGTCATTTGATTAACGGGATCACATCATTAGGAGAATGATGTGATTGACATGACCCATTCTGTTAGCCTAGCACTTGATCGTTTAGTATGTTGCTATTGCTTTCTTCATGACTTATACATGTTCCTGTAACTATGAGATTATGCAACTCCCGTTTACCGGAGGAACACTTTGGGTGCTACCAAACGTCACAACGTAACTGGGTGATTATAAAGGAGTACTACAGGTGTCTCCAAAGGTACATGTTGGGTTGGCATATTTCGAGATTAGGTTTTGTCACTCTGATTGTCGGAGAGGTATCTCTGGGCCCTCTCGGTAATGCACATCACTATAAGCCTTGCGAGCAAATGTAGCTAATGAGTTAGTTACAGAATGATGCATTACGTAACGAGTAAAGAGACTTGCCGGTAATGAGATTGAACTAGGTATTGGATACCGACGATCGAATCTCGGACAAGTAACATACCGATGACAAAGGGAACAACATATGTTGTTATGCGGTTTGACCGATAAAGATCTTCGTAGAATATGTAGGAGCCAATATGGGCATCCAGGTTCCGCTATTGGTTATTGACCGAGAATAGTTCTAGGTCATTTCTACATAGTTCTCGAACCCGTAGGGTCCGCACGCTTAAGGTTTCGATGACAGTTATATTATGAGTTTATGAGTTTTGATGTACCGAAGGAGTTCGGAGTCCCGGATGAGATCGGGGACATGACGAGGAGTCTCGAAATGGTCGAGACATAAAGATCGATATATTGGACGACTATATTTGGACTTCGGAAAGGTTCCGAGTGATTTGGGTATTTTCGGGGGTACCGGGGAGTTACGGGAATACGAGGAAGAAGCAATGGGCCTCATGGGCCAAGTGGTGGAAGAGAGGAGGTGGGGCGCGCGGCCCCCCTAGCCCAAACCGAATTGGACTAGGGGGCCGGCCCCCCTTTCCTTCTTCTCCTCCCTCTCCTTCCTTCTCCTTCTCCTCCCCTTCCTTCCCCTCTCCTACTTGGACTAGGAAAGAGGGGGAAATCCTACTTGGAGTAGGATTCTCCCCCTTGGGCGCGCCTCCTCCCCTTGGCCGGCCCCCTCCCCCTTGCTCCTTTATATACGGGGGCAGGGGGGCACCCCAAGACACACAAGTTGATCTACGGATCGTTCCTTAGCCGTGTGCGGTGCCCCCCTCCACCATATTCCACCTCGGTCATATCGTCGCGGAGTTTAGGCGAAGCCCTGCGCCGGTAGAACATCATCAACGTCACCACGCCGTCGTGCTGACGAAACTCATCTCCGGAGCTTTGCTGGATCGGAGACCGGAGATCGTCATCGAGCTGAACGTGTGCTGAACTCGGAGGTGCCGTACGTTCGGTGCTTGGATCGGTCGGATCGTGAAGACGTACGACTACATCAACCGCGTTGTCATAACGCTTCCGCTTACGGTCTACGAGGGTACGTGGACGAACACTCTCCCCCTCTCGTTGCTATGCCATCACCATGATCTTGCGTGTGCGTAGGAATTTTTTTGAAATTACTACGTTCCCAACAACTATATAGTGTGCCAATAGCTTCAAATATTAGTCATTGGATATGCCCATTCAACAGTCAAGAGATGGCAAATCCGAACATTATCATCCGTTTGATAAAGTTTTCAACTCATAGGATTCTGCCACGTGGCCTTCTAATTGAACCCCCAGGCCTACCATCTCATGTGTTCTAAAAGCATCTATCCACGCAAAATATCTCCCTATTAACGGGCGTGGCGTGCTACCGCGCGGGGTTCGCTAGTAGATATATAGAGTAGCAAGCTTGTGTTGCCATTAAGGAGGCTAACTAAAAAAAGGCACTTCCACAAAGTTTGTTGGACAAGCTAGTGTCGACAAGCATTATTTTATTTTATCCCAACAATGCAAAAGAAAGAAACAATACAAGAAGCATGAGCACTACAAGCCAGGTGCTCTTTGTCGACAGGTAAAGTGTAAGTTTTTTTTCCTTGATGGGAAATAAAGTGAAAGATCACTCTAGCACCAAAACCAAATCAAATCAAAATTTGGTGTACGTGGCGTACGGTGGCCACTCACTCTGCTACTACTTGCAGCAACATACATGTTGTTATCCCGCAAAAAAAAAACCCGTACATATTACTATAAATAACCATGCAACACCCAAGCAGTTCGTACACCACGAAGGGAAATCACTCACTCGTCCTGAATGAATCGCATGGCTAAATGCCGCCTTCTGCTCTTCCTCCTCTTGGCTCTTCTCTTGCCCGAGGCGCGTGCGGCTTCGTGCCACCCTGACGACCTCCGCGCGCTGCAGGGCTTCGCCGGGAACCTTAGTAGGGGTGGAGTCCTCCTCCGCGCCGCATGGTCCGGCACCATGTGTTGTGGGTGGGATGGCGTGGGCTGTGACGGTGCCACCGGCCGTGTCACGGCGTTGCGCCTCCCTGGGCGCGGCCTTGTGGGGCCCATCCCAGGAGCCTCCCTCGCGGGCCTTGCACGGCTGGAGGAGCTTGACCTCGGCTACAACGGCTTGCACAACATCTCAGGGGCAATCACCGTGTTGCGTGGGTGCCAGAACCTCACCACGCTGATCCTCACTAGGAATTTCGGCGGGGAGGAGCTACTCGGCGATGGTTTTATTGGTGGCTTCAAGAGCCTCGTGGTTCTGGACCTTGGTGATTCTGCTCTTAGGGGCAGGGTTCCGAAATGGTTGTCTCAATGCAAGAAAATGGAGGTGCTTGACCTGTCCCGTAACCAATTGGTCGGCACTGTCCCCTGATCGATTGGTAGGCTTGACCACCTTTGCTACTTGGATCTCTCCAACAATACATTGGTTGGCGAGGTACCCAAGAGTTCTAAGGGCCTCAACACTACTAGATGTTCACCGGACAATGATCTCACTAACATGTCATTGTATCTGAAACGTAGCGGAAGAAGTAGACATCGCCGACAACATAAGCATGCCCCAAATGTCATAGCTGGGACCAACAACATTGTTAGATCTGGTAGCAACAACGTTCTGGCTAGGAATGACAACACTATAATATTTGGGAATGACAACGCCGTATCTGGGAGCTACCAGGTCGTATATGGAAATAACCATGTCGTAACTGGGGATAATCATGTCGTATCTGGGAGCAACCATGCCGCATCTGGGAGCTACCATGTCGTGATTGGGAAACACAATATTGTATCCGGGACTCACAATGACGTAGGTGGGAGCAAAAGTATCGTATCTGGTAGTAAAAATGTTGTATCTGGGAGCCATAATACCGTATCCGGGAAGAACCATTTCGTATCTGGGCACAACAAAGTCGTAACCTGAGGTTAATGGATGTACACATCATAGCATAAGTGTGTGCTGCAGCGTTCGCCCGTCCATGTTGACACAAGATTTACTTGCATGCATGACAAAGAATAAATAAAGAGACTCATATATTCGGAGCAAAACTGATGTATCAAGAATTTTAATAGCTTGAATGACATATCCAAATTAAACGCATGTATGCATATATGTATGTATGTATGTATGTAAAAGGAAAACAAGATGTGTCCCTTCGCTCTTACATGTCCTTTTCCCTGGGTTATGCTTTGCTGCAAATCCATGCCGACCTGCCATACATACCTCTATCGTTTCATGCCATGCACTACACTACACGATGTCCATCATTTTTCTTCTCACAAGTATTTACGTAAACAATAAGTAGATAAAACTCCCAACAATATCAATCTCCATCCATCCATCCATTGTATGAGCTTCGGAGCCGTTGTGGACAAATGATGCCTCCGCAGCAGCAGCCACAAACAGTAGGTCGGAGCCACGCCTGTCTCATCGTGCACTGCACCAACGACAACTATGTGGCCGTCTTTGCCAACAGGGTAAGGGGCATGTGTGTAGCGTTAGGATCGGCCGGCCTTGACAAGATGAATGGTGGTGCCGCAAAACTATTTGGAACAATTTGGCGGTGGTGCTACTGCAACACTGGAAACCGCACTGCTGCAACACTGGAAAGTGTTGTTCCAGATAGTTTTCATGACCGCCCATGAGTCTGGATCACGCCCTCAAGCTGGAAAACAACATTACATGCATAAGGCAACAAAAGAGGAGGATACCCTGTTAAGGGGGATATCATGTATATGTCCTCGTTTGATCAGATGCAAATCTATCTATCTATTATATAATTAAGACAAGAGACAAATAAGCCATCACGTTCGTCCACATATGATCAAAATATATTATCCATTGATTTAGATTCTACCGGTTGAGATTAAGAGATCTAAAAGGGTTACGGAGAACAATATTAGGTGCAATTTTTAGCATATGACACGTTGAGGTATAGTAGAACCCAAATAAGGCGTCCAATCCAAATAAGAGGTCCGATTCTATAGCAAACCACTAGGACTCCTTCCGTGGGAAAGGACAATCGAAGCACACAAGAAAGGAAAAGAAAAAACAATTTAAAAACATCAAACTCCGTTAGGTAAAAAAAAAACAGAATCCTTGCAAAAGGAATAAAGGATCCGATGATGGGATCATATCCAATCCGGCCCTATTTTCAAGTCTGAACTCTCCCGAAAAAACAGTTCCGCCCTGTCTCATCTTCACGCCGCCGCCACATCCGACTCTGGGTGTCCATGCTATCCTCTAGATTGAATCTCTCAAAGCTTACTGCACCATGGGATCCAAATTCTCTGTGAAGATTTACTATGGATTGAAGGAGGCATATTCTTTCTCAGGTGATCAATCAAATCACATCAAGGTCGCGCAGGTTGACGATGTCTTGGATCTCCAGGCTCACGGTGGAGTCTCCTGTACGCTATCACATCCAGGTTATCAGTTCATCAACGATAATGTTGTCTACAATCTCAATCTTCTGTGCTTCACGGCATGATGATTGGACTGATTTAATGACTACTATTTGAAAGTGACAAGATGATTTTGTGGAAATTTCCCCCATACCTCTCAGCATCCATGCACCAGCCAGGTACTTAAGCATAACGCAAGGAGGAGTCCAGCGGCCATGGGGGGCTAAACAGGATCAAGAATCCCATACGTATCTCTCACATACTCAGGTGCTCATCGCTCTTCTCACCTAGCACACAGATGTTTTGCAGGAGCATTACAGTACCAGTAATAGATCCATCAACATCTATTCCTGGGTGGGATGAGGAGGGTGGTTATATTCACGTTTTTCTATTCTAATATACTTGGATGAAAACATCAATGGTGATTCCCGTTCTAGCGAAGTACTAAGCATAAAGCCAAGGAGTCTACCGGCCATGCGTGCCAGGACAGAAGGAATCCTTTCATCCATATCTTCTGCACACTCAGGTGCTCATGTCTCTCATCATCCAGTGTCCCAGCCCACAGATTATTTGCATGTGCATCTCCGTACGAGTAACAAATCCAGGGTTCCGTTCGACCAAGCCACAACAGCTCGACTCGGTTTGTTTTCTTTCCATATATGTTATGATCAACTCCTATGGTGCAGTAACTATGGAGTGGTTGGAAGCCCTGTCTATTCAATTCCAGTGTTATATGCCTAAATCCCAAAGAAGTGTCATTCGGAGACCAGAGATCGAAAGCAGGACTACATCACATCCGCAACAAGTCAGCGGCACCCCCACAAAAAATTATCAGCAACACACACGGCGGGTTGAAGGCTCCGCACAACCTGTAGGCGCATACGACGCCTTGGTACCGAACAAATCAATCAAAGGTAATTAAGATACAAACACGCTTTATGTGTTCATGTTTCTACATCTGAAAAAATCTTAATTTCTGATCAAATTTAATGTGCACATCAGCCATAAACAAATATCTACTTTTTGAGCTGAGCACGAGAACAATGGGACATCCAAGAAGAGGCAACCAAGCAATTGCGTCCATCTACATAAACAAAATAATCTGCACGGCTATATATATGACAGAGTGCCAAATAAGGTTTTGATGAACGCCAAGCCTTCGGATTAAAGTGAAGCTGAACCAAAGGCGAAAAGCTGATACAAAATAGTCCGGCTCACCCAACCTGAGTACGCTCCGGTTTAGAGCAGGATATCTCAGAGACCAAGCAATGTTAATGACACCAAGAAATTATCGAGCTCCTTCGCCATTTATATTCTTTGTTTAGTCGATAAATTATTTTCATTACTGACTTGGCAATCCCAGCATGGTGATTAATTATTTCTAACTTCAATTCATGCCACTAGAACGTTAATATTTTCATTTTCACGTCCGTTTTAACAAGAAAATCTGGATACATGATACAATCTGTTTTCAGCAAGTGAAAAATAACACAATATAATTAAAATTCATTTCAGATACAACCTTAGCGAATACATATCAATTTTAGTAGGAAACTCGAAATAAAAGTTATAGATTATTTCTATACGTCATACAATGCCTATAAATAGCCGCACCTTAGGGAAGAATATGTATATGAAAATCTCCTGCCTAAATTATATAAGTATTTAACGTAAATCTTACAAGTAGAATGAAAATAAAATGACATGAAAAATTTAATTATTCTTCCATCAGATATCATAAACTATATTGTGAAATATTACTATGCCAGTGTAGAATGAGTTAGAATATGAGCATGCATGGATTAGTTAGATGTATTA
Organism: Triticum dicoccoides; assembly: GCF_002162155.2. Classification (NCBI taxonomy): domain Eukaryota; kingdom Viridiplantae; phylum Streptophyta; class Magnoliopsida; order Poales; family Poaceae; genus Triticum; species Triticum dicoccoides. The sequence goes on along the minus strand of NC_041389.1, from coordinate 724,769,156 downwards.
AAATGGATAGGTTTTACAATATAGAAAAAAATCAAGATCATTTACCAGAAAAAAAATGAGTGGATGTTGTTAGAGTACGTAATGGGCCTAATGGCCTGGGCTGGCGGTATAGCCCGTTAGTCTTAGGGTTAATTAGAGATAAGGGTCGCATGCTTAGGGGTCAAGTAAGCCTTGCTTGGGAGTCAAGTAAACCTCTCTATATAAAAAGAGGAGATGTGTCAATCTAATCAAGCAAGAATTAAGAAGAAAATCCCTTCCATCTTGCCCGGCCGTGGGCAAAAGGCCCCCGTCCGGCCCTCTCGTGCCCTCCTTCTAGCAGCGCCATAATAGATGTATGCTTCAATAACACTCATGGCATTTGGAAACGAGAATAAAATGCTTTAACTGAAAGAATCTAAAAGCAAGCATATCTCCCACCAGGTCCAAGGTGTGCATGCCATTGATGCTATATGAATAGGTGGATTGATCAAATGTGCTAAGTGGGGGAGTAGCGTATCTAATAAATGGGAGTTCAATAGTAAGCCTGAATGCAAAAAATCATGTCAATATTTAATGAGTCGTTTTCCAAAAAGCTGTAAAGTCATGAAAAATAAAACAACATGAAACATTATCAAGAAATGTAAATGTCTACACCATGATTGAGTGGAAAGGGAATATTGCAGAAAATTTTCAAATAAATATACAAGGGAAGTATGTTTTTGGTTTAAAGAAATCTATAGAGAGATTAATGAATTATAAAACATATGCAGCACTATTTGAGTCGATGGCCGAGGATTGTCGAGGATTTCAACCCAACCTAAGTAAGCATGTCAAATTCCTTATCGCTAATTTCATTCTCCTTGCTGAGAAATAAAGGCAAGATTTGATCCGAGCATCCAACAAAGATTGTTGTAACAGAAGTGTTGTGAATCATACCAGTCAATGAAAAAAATAATATACACATGATCATAAAGAAAAATCTACAATCTTTGATGATTTTGAATGTGAAATAATGTCTTCACATTTTATGTAACAGAAACCAACAATTGCATTGGATTAGATCCATACTTTAAAGATATAGGCAACCACAGTAAGATGAGTCGGCGTGTAAGCATATGAAGACGGACATTTTCAGTAAAAACACTATGCAACTTGGTTTAGCAACGAGTTTAATTACGTAATTATACATAATCAATCCTTGCTAATCAAATTCTCATAAAATGATTGATTGGAGGATAAAAAATGATGGATGGGGACAAATTGAAGATAAAAACAGGGGAGATCACTACATATAAATCAAGGGTTTCCATGTCAGGCCACGTACACCAATTCAGCTGGTCATTTGTTAATGTTCCCTATTTTACATTGCAAAGTATCATAACAACTAAGAAGATTTCAGTAGGAAAAAATTATGGGTACTATTTGGAAACGAAGAATATCCATATTTGATGACATGAATCTTTTATGGAATGCAGCATTCATAGAGGTTTTGGAGGAAAAGAAGCATGATGTATAATCTCATGTGTTTCATCTGTTTGTGCTACTACATGACATTTAAATTCGAGCAGCTTTCCTTTTCTGAAATCTTCTTCAGTTCCTAGGTAAACGACCTTAGTAAGTGTCACCATGTTTCCACTAAATGTATATTTTGCTATATTTTGCAGAAAATCAAAACCTTCCAGACTAAAGAATTGCTAACACATGAGTTACATCTAGCCGCGCAACTGTGCGGGTCACCCCGCTAGTTGTTAAGTATAACACCACCGCCACGCCGAGAGAATATTAGGTGCAAACCGGTGAAAACCACGTTGAAACTATCTTTTGAAGTTCTAAAAAATTCTCAAGAAAATACAGTATGTCGAAGAGATGCCTTTCTATAGACATGGTGAATTACAAGATAAAACACAAATTTATCTACTAGGTACTAGGTATGAAGAAAAAACAAATTCAAGAATGAATAATATTGAATATTATGCACAGTGTCAGATGCATGATACTAGTGTATGAAACCTGTAGTGAGTGGTATTATAAACTAGTATCATCCGTATGATACTAGTCAGTGATACAACCTTCACAAAGCATAATTTCATAAAGTGAGTATGTTATTTAATCTATACCACTATACGAGAGGTGATTTCTTATGCATGGTGGTAGCTACGCACACATGGTGGCAGCTACACACAATTTGGCATAAGTTCATTTTTTGATATATGAGGTGTCAGGTTTCTTATGGCATTGGCACAAGTGCATTTTTGTTGTCTAGAAATGATTTTTTTTCTCACTTCTCTTTGTATTTTTTATTACTTTTTTGAAACAAGTGTCTTTTCATTGTGTAGAAAGGGCCTTTTCTTACTTCTCTCGGTCTTTTTGCTTGCCTTTTTTTTTGCAAAAGTGCCTTTTTGCTTGCCTGGCTGGTCCAAAGTCACGATATTTTTGTTATAGAGTTAATTTTTCATGGTCCAAAATAATTTAACAAAATAATTAGAGATAAAAATTGGGGCCATGTATAGCTACCACCATGGTAGCAAATTATTTCTGACCACACCACTATATAGTGTGCCAATAGCTTCAAATATTAGTCATTGGATATGCCCATTCAACAGTCAAGAGATGGCAAATCCGAGCATTATCATCTGTTTGATAAAGTTTTCAACTCATAGGATTCTGCCACGTGGCCTTCTAATTGAACCGCCAGGCCTACCATCTCATGTGTTCTAGAAGCATATATCCACATGCTCATCTAATACTCTAATAAAAAGGGAACAAAACAATCTGGATTCTACAGAGGTAAGAACCAAGTTGGATCTTGTCCAATACGATTCTAGGAAAGGAAATACATATTTCAAATGTATTTTCCCATGTTCTTTATATATATTTAAATGACGTGCAAAGCACCCACAATTTACTACTCCCTCCGTCACGGTTTAGAAGGCACAGTTATTTTTGCGTGCGTTTCCACAATAGACAAGGTTTAGGGCGCATTGCATTTATTTCTAGTAGCTAATTAGTACTCTGATATACTATTTTTATATGCATGCGTAGTGTGAATGCTATTTTTTAGCCCATCTCACAACCAATAGATAACCACCTAGGTCCCAGAGAATTTCCAAGCGCGCCTTCTAAACCGTGATGGAGGTAGTAGTATTTGTAGAATCCTAATAAGTTGTGGACAAGATATATTTGACACTATGTTTTCTCAATTTACATGTTATGATATGGCACCATATTATTATACAAGTATCCCTCTCTTGATTTAATGATATGTCATGTCAGCCTCATGCCTAGTTGCTAGTTGGCACTGCATGATACAGTACTAACAATTATATTCCCACTAAAGAAGGCCAACTAATTAACCAGTTTGTAATTAATTAGTAAGCGACTTGGTAGAATTAATTAGTTGGTGCAAGACAGAAAAATCCTTGCATTAGTGGGCTAGCTTAAGATCTCTTAAGATGTGTCACCAAGTATTATCCCAAAAAAGGACGAGCATTTGCACTAATGCATGTCCACGACAAGTAAAATATAATATGAAAAAGAGGAGTTGCCACCCATAAATTTCAGTCGGCCGACTGTTAGGAGGCGTTAGGAGGCTAGTGGTACCCCAAACCCCAGGTTTAAAACTTTGGTGTCCCATAAAGCCTGGGCCAGCAAAACGTCCGCTCCGGGGCTCCGCCGCCTCAACGAGGAGCTCACGAAGACCGGCAAGGAGTGGTCTCTCAGCGAGACTGCTTCCGCCGCCAACAGCAGCGGCAAGAGCAAGGTTCCCCAGGCAGGGTCGGTGTTGACCGCGGAGGCCTTGCACACATCATAGGAGGAGGCAGAGCGTCTCCTCCGTGAGCACTAGTCGGTGGCTGGAAGGGCTACCACGCCTTTTCGCCGCTGGAAGGACCACTCAGATGACGATGACGACGACAACCGCACGAACAATGATAGAAATGCTGCCATCCATCCCGGCCAAGCATACAAGATCGCCGTCCGCTACAGCTAGCGCAGGGTGTTTCTATAGGTTTTAGTTGAATGGAAGAAATATTGTCCGTTTTATAAAATTATGTCGGAACTTGAAGTGAATTCCGTCGTGTTTGCAAGAAAATAATCCGCTTTGTTCAAATTTGGTTTGAAATGCATGTGGACACAGTTGGATGGCCGGCTGCCGTATCACTGTCCGCGGACACGTCCGCAGTCCGCAGACAAATGCAGTGTCGGTTTTAGGGATCCGCGTTGGAGATGCTATTTTTTTTGGAAACTTTTAATCTATTCATCATCTATTGCACTTTAATAGTTTCAATTTGAAAGAAGGTGAGAGCGCTTGGACAAAGTTGGTTTAAAAAAACAAATCTAATATGCTGTGTAATAGATGCGATCTAGCTAGTTAGGGCGCGTTTGGTTGCTAGCATTTGGGCCAACCAGGCTCGCACGGGATTAAAACGGCCCGTTCGGTCGCCTGCACGGCATGAACTTTAAAGCACCCTTGAGTCAGGCCTGCGAGCTACGTTCGAATCGGTAGTTTCTCGCGAGCTAGGCCCGAGCGATGCACAGCGAGTTGCCCCTCCCTTGCACGAGAAGGGACGGGGGATGCGAGCTTTGTAGGTGCTTTTCTTCCTCCTCTACTAACCTCATGCCTAATCTCCTTTCTTTCTTCTCCTCTCTAATCTACACAACGATGCTTTGATTGGATATAAGCTCTAGACGAAAAATATGCACATCGTTGTTACGGTTTCATTCAGGTGATCAGTTGGTAGTTTCGTCGACCTTAAATGCTCTATTTTCTGTTTATATTTGAAGCTATTTTTGACGAATTTTGTTAGATTTGTCGCCTACGATCGACCGTTTGGAATTTTCTTTGCCCAGCAGCCTAATCTCGCAGTTTCTCACGACATTCGTATTATAAGTTTTCTATTTCGTCGATCCTACTGCACTGACGCCGTAATTACACGCACCATGTATTTCTTCTCCTTAGTCCTCTGTCTCAGAGCCCTCATGTTCATCCCTTTCGACGCTGGCGCCGTTCCTCTTGACCTCCTTGCCCACATCCTACTACACTGGAGTTGTCTCGTCCTACTGCACTGACGCTGTCATGGCACGAGCACTGCATTTCTCCTCCTCTGTACAGTATCTTCGTGGAGACTTTCTCTGCGGCGATGAGGCTAGCAACTAGTTCACCGCAGCGCCGACGGGGTCTCTTGCACGCGACTCCGTGCATGTCGTGTCGGATGCGGCGTCCCGACCACCGTCCACCACAATCGCCATGGTCCCACACGCACTGCATTTCTCCTTCCCCATCCTCTGCCCTAGCGCTCCTCCGCACGGACTTCTTCGACAGCGACGCTAGCAACTAGTTTGCCGTGGCGCCGACAAGAACGCTTGCCCGAGACTCCGTGCTCATCGTGTCAGACGCGGTGCCGCGGTCACTGTCCACTGTAGTTGCGAGGCACAGTGTGTGTTAACTGTAAGTGTTAGCTCTTAACCAAACACCGTGTAGTTGTATGAGCCGAGCCAATGCAGGCAACCAAACACCATACACTAAGCCATCCCCTAATGCGAAAGAACTAGATGCGGGTAACCAAACAATGTGCAGAAGTTGCATAACAGCCTGCATTTGCTCAATCAGCCCCACTGAGCCAGGCTGAGCTAAGCCAGGGCTGGCTGATACGGCTGCCAAACACGCCTTTAATGTTTAGTCTACGTTTAGTTCAATTTGTTGACTTTATTAATTTAAACTAATACGTTAAGGGTTATCTGACAACTCGGATCCACAGGTCACAACGGTGTCACATTGAATATAGCATATGCGATGTCTAGTGTCCTCTGATAATGAATTTGTAATTAGTGACGTTTAGCCTCGATGCCACTGCTAGGTTCATCACCACTGCTAAGTCCAGTCCAGTTAAACGAGAGAAAAAAAGACACCACGTACGCTGGATAGCCACAATCGAACGGAGAAATAAACCAGCTGGATAGCCTGGTGGACTGGTGCTACCGGTCGGCTGGCAATTCCTGGTGGACTTAGCCTTAGTTTTCTTCTAGAAACTTTCGATCTATTCATCATCTGTCGCATTTTATTTGTTTCAACGTGAATAGAAATGTGAGACGCTAGCTTAGACAAAGATGGTGTAAATACAAAGACAAATCCTTGCGTCAGTACGTAGTTGGCCAGCTTAGGATACGAAGAGACAAGCATGAATGGGCCACGACAAGTCAAATATAAACCACCCATAAATTGCCACCCACGAATTTCAGTGGATCAGCCACTTGTAGTACGTGGCCTGGCCACTCACTACCACTTGCAAGTTGCAAGCCACACACTATAAGAGACCATGTATCACCCAAGTAGTTTGTACACCAAGAGCACTTGCCAATCACTCGAGCAGAATGAATCCCATGGCCAAATGTTACCTGATGTTCTTCCTCCTTTTGGCTCTTCTCTTGCCCGAGGCGCGCGCGACTTCGTGCCACCCCGGCGACGACCTCCGTGCGCTGCTGGACTTTGCCAGGAGCCTCAATGGTCGGGGTGTCCTCCTTCGTGCCACGTGGTCCGGCGCCGCATGCTGCAGCTGGGAAGGCGTGGGTTGTGACGCCGCCAGCGGCCGTGTCACGGCACTACGCCTCCCCGGGCGAGGCCTCGAGGGGGGCATCCCAGGAACCTCCCTTGCAGGCCTTGCGCAGCTCGAGGAGCTCGACCTCAGCTCCAACAACTTTCACAACATCTCAGGGCTGCTCACCGTGTTGCCTGGGTGCCAGAACCTCACCACGTTGATTCTCACCAAGAATTTTGGTGGTGAAGAGCTACCCGGCGATAGTATTATTGGTGGGTTAAAGAGCCTCGAGGTGCTGGCCCTTGGTGATTGTGCTCTCAAGGGTAGGGTTCCGGAATGGTTGTCTCAATGCAAGAAAATGGAGGTGCTTGATTTGTCTCGCAACCAATTGGTCGGCACCATTCCATCGTGGATCGATGAGCTGCACCACCTTTCCTACTTGGATCTCTCAGATAATTCATTGGTTGGCAAGGTACCTAAGAGTTTGGCACGACTAAAGGGCCTCGCCACCGCTGGGCATTCAGAGGGCATGACTTTCACTAACATGCCATTGTATGTGAAGCATAATAGAAGCACACTCGGACGGCGACTTAATGAGCTCCCAAATGTCATACCAGGGACCAACAATGTTGTGAGATCCGGGAGAAACAATGTTGTATCCGGAAACGACAATACTGTCATATTTGGGGATGAAAACACCGTATCTGGGAACAACCATGCGGTGTATGGGAATCACAACACCGTGTCTGGGAACAACCACGTCGTATCTGGGAGCAAGCATGTTGTATCTGTTGGGGAACGTAGCAGAAATTCAAAATTTTCCTACGTGTCACCAAGATCTATCTATGGAGAAACCAACAACGAGGGGAAGGAGAGTGCATCTACATACCCTTGTAGATCGCTAAGCGGAAGCGTTCAAGAGAACGGGGTTGAAGGAGTCGTACTCGTCGTGATCCAAATCACCGGAGATCCTAGTGCCGAACGGACGGCACCTCCGCGTTCAACACACGTACAGCCCGGTGACGTCTCCCATGCCTTGATCCAGCAAGGAGAGAGGGAGAGGTTGAGGAAGACTCCGTCCAGCAGCAGCACAACGGCGTGGTGGTGGTGGAGGAGCGTGGCAATCCTGCAGGGCTTCGCCAAGCACCGCAAGAGAGGAGAAGGGAGAGAGGTAGGGCTGCGCCAGGGAGAGGTCAAAACTCATGTGTTGGCAGCCCCTAGACCCTCAAGTATATATAGGGGGAGAGGGGGGGCTGCGCCCTCACCTAGGGTTCCACCCCTAGGGGCGCCGACCAGCCCAAACCCATCTAGGGTGGCGGCCAAGGGAGGGGAGAGGGGAAACTTGCCCCCCAAGTTTAGGTGGAAGCACCCCCTCCCCAAACCCTAGGCGCCTTGGGCCCTTGTGGGGGGGGGGGGGCGCACCAGCCCACCTGGGGCTGGTCCCCTCCCACACTTGGCCCATGCAGTCCTTCGGGGCCGGTCGCCCCAATTGGTGGACCCCCGGGACCCTCCCGGTGGTCCCGGTACGTTACCGATAAAATCTGAAACTTTTCCGGTGACCAAAACAGGACTTCCCATATATAAATCTTTACCTCCAGACTATTCCGGAACTCCTCGTGATGTCCGGGATATCATCCGGGACTCCGAACAACATTCGGTAACCACATACAAACTTCCTTTATAACCCTAGCGTCATTGAACCTTAAGTGTGTAGACCCTACGGGTTCGGGAGACATGTAGACATGACCGAGACGTTCTCCGGTCAATAACCAGCAGCGGGATCTGGATACCCATGTTGGCTCCCACATGTTCAACGATGATCTCATCAGGTGAACCACGATGTCAAGGACTCAATCGATCCCGTATACAATTCCCTTTGTCTAACGGTATTGTACTTGCCCGAGATTCGATCGTCGGTATACCGATACCTTGTTCAATATCGTTACCGGCAAGTCTCTTTACTCGTTCCATAACACATCATCCCGTGATCAACCCCTTGGTCACATTGTGCATATTATGATGATGTCCTACCGAGTGGGCCCAGAGATACCTCTCCGTTTACACGGAGTGACAAATCCCAGTCTCGATTCGTGCCAACCCAACAGACACTTTCGGAGATACCTGTAGTGCACCTTTATAGCCACCCAGTTACGTTGTGACGTTTGGTACACCCAAAGCATTCCTACGGTATCCAGGAGTTTCACAATCTTATGGTCTAAGGAAAAGATACTTGACATTAGAAAAGCTTTAGCATACGAACTACACGATCTTTGTGCTAGGCTTAGGATTGGGTCTTGTCCATCACATCATTCTCCTAATGATGTGATCCCGTTATCAACGACATCCAATGTCCATGGTCAGGAAACCATAACCATCTGTTGATCAACGAGCTAGTCAACTAGAGGCTTACTAGGAACATGGTGTTGTCTATGTATCCACACATGTATCTGAGTTTCCTATCAATACAATTATAGCATGGATAATAAACGATTATCATGAACAAGGAAATATAATAATAACTAATTTATTATTGCCTCTAGGGCATATTTCCAACAGTCTCCCACTTGCACTAGAGTCAATAATCTAGTTCACATCGCCATGTGATCAACACTCACAGGTCACATCGCCATATGACCAACATCAAAAGAGTTTACTAGTGTCACTAAACTAGTTCACATCATCATGTGATTAAGACTCAATGAGTTCTGGGGTTTGATCATGTTTTGCTTGCGAGAGAGGTTTTAGTCAACGGGTCTGAACCTTTCAGATCTGTGTGTGCTTTGCAAATTTCTAGGTCATATTGTAAATGCTACTTCCACGCTCCACTTCGAGCTATTCCAAATGGTTGCTCCACTATATGTATCCGGTTTGCTACTCAGAGTCATTCAGATAGGTGTTAAAGCTTGCATCGACGTAACTCTTTACGTCGAACTCTTTATCACCTCCATAACCGAGAAACATGTCCTTATTTACTCCAAGGACAATTTTGACCGCTGTCCAATGATCCATTCCTGGATCATTCTTGTACCCCTTGACTGACCCATGGCAGGGCACACTTCCGGTGCGGTACACAGCATAGCATACTGTAGAGCCTACGTCTAAGGCATAGGGGACGACCTTCGTCCTTTCTCTCTTTTCTGCCGTGGTCGAGCTTTAAGTCTTAACTTCATACCTTACATCTCAGGCAAGAACTCCTTCTTTGACTGATCCATCTTGAACACCTTCAAGATCATGTCAAGGTATGCGCTCATTTGAAAGTACTATTAAGCATTTTGATCTTTTATAAATCTTGATGCTTATTGTTCAAGTAGCTTAATCTAGGTTTTCACTTGAAAAACACTTTTCAAATAACCCTATATGCTTTACAGAAAATTCTACATCATTTCTGACCATCAATATGTCAACAACATATACTCATCAGAAATTCTATATTGCTCCCACTCACTTCTTTGGAAATACAAGTTTCTCATAAACTTTGTATAAACAAAAAAATCTTTGATCATCTTATCAAAGTGCATATTCCAACTCCGAGATGCTTACTCCAGTCCATGGAAGGATCGCTGGAGCTAGCATACCTTTTAGAATCCTTAGGATCGACAAAAACTTTCTGGTTGTATCACATACAACCTTTCCTTACGAAAACCGGTAAGGAAACTCGTTTTGACATCCATCTGCCAGATTGCAGCTAATGCTAACATGATTCCGAAGGTCTTTAAGCATCGCTACGGATGAGAAAATCTCATCGTAGTCAACTCCTTGAACTTGTGAAAAACTCTTCGCCACAAGTCGAGCTTCGTAGATGGTGACATTACCATCCACGTCCATCTTCTTCTTAAAGATCCATTTGTCTCAATGGCTTGCCGATCATTGGGCAAGTCCACCAAAGTCCATGCTTTGTTCTGATACATGGATCCTATCTCGGATTTCATGGCTTCTAACCATTTGTCGGAATTTGGGCCCACCATCGCTTCTCCATAGCTCGCAGGTTCATTGTTGTCTAGCAACATGACCTTCAAGACAGGATTACTGTACCACTCTGAAGTAGTACGCATCCTTGTCACCCTACGAGGTACGGTAGTGACTTGATCCGAAACTTCATGATCACTATCATAAGCTTCTACTTCAATTGGTGTAGGCGCCACAGGAACAACTTCCTGTGCCCTGCTACACACTAGTTTAATAACCTCATCAAGTCTCCACCAAGCTCCCACTCGAGACAAACTTTTCTCGAGAAAGGACCCGATTCAAGAAACAATCCCTATTGCTTTCGGATCTGAATTAGGAGGTATACCCAACTGTTCTGGGTGTCCTATGAAGATGCAATTTATCCGCTTTGGGTTCTAGCTTATCAACCTGAAACTTTTTCACATAAGCGTCGCAGCCCCAAACCTTTAAGAAATGACAGCTTAGGTTTCTTTAAACCATAGTTCATACGGTGTCATCTCAACGGAATTACGTGGTGCCCTATTTAAAGTGAATGTGGTTGTCTCTAATGCCTAACCCTTAATCGATAGTGGTAATTCGATATGAGACATCATGGTACGCACCATATCCAATAGGGTGCAACTATGATGTTCGGACACACCATCAAACTATGGTGTTCCAGGCGGTATTAATTGTGAAACAATTTCCACAATGTCTTAATTGAGTGCCAAAGCTCGTAACTCAGATACTCGTCTCTATGATCATATCATAGACATTTTATCCTATTGTGACGACGATCTTCAACTTCACTCTGAAATTACTTGAACCATTCAATAATTCAGACTTGCGTTTCATCAAGTAAATACACTCAGTATCTACTCAAATCATCCGTGAAGTAAGAACATAACGATATCTACTGCGTGCCTCAGCACTCATTGGACTGCACACATCAAAATGTGTTACTTCCAACAAGTTGCTATCTTGTTCCATCTTACTGAAATCGAGGCTTTTTAGTCATCTTGCCCATGTGGTATAATTTGCATATCTCAAGTGATTCAAAATCAAGTGAGTCCAAACGATCCATCTGCATGGAGTTTCTTCATGCGTATACAACAATAGACATGGTTCGCATGTCTCAAACTTTTCAAAAACGAGTGAGTCCAAAGATCCATCAACATGGAGCTTCATGCGTTTTATACCAATATGACTTACATGGCAGTGCCACAAGTAAGTGGTACTATCATTACTATCTTATATCTTTTAGCATGAAAATGTGTATCACTACGATCGAGATTCAATAAACCATTCCTTTAGGTGCAAGACCATTGAAGGTATTATTCAAATAAATAGAGTAAGCATTATTCTCCTTAAATGAATAACCGTATTGCGATAGACATAATCCAATCATGTCTATGCTTCAACGCAAACACCAAATGACAATTATTCAGGTTTAATACTAATGTTGATGGTAGAGGGAGCGTGCGATGTTTGATCACATCAAACTTGGAAACACTTCCAACACATATCGTCAGCTCATCTTTAGCTAGTCTCCGTTTATTTCGTAGCTCTTTTATTTCAAGTTACTAACACTTAGCAACCGAACCGGTATCTTAATACCCTGGTGCTACTAGGAGTACTAGTAAAGTACACATTAACATAATGTATATCCTACTTCTATCGACCTTGCCAGCCTTCTCATCTACCAAGTATCTAGGGTAATACTGCTCCAGTGGTTGTTCCCCTTATTACAGAAGCACTTAGTCTCAGGTTTGGGTACAACCTTGGGTTTCTTCACTAGAGTAGCAGCTGATTTGCCGTTTCATGAAGTATCCCTTCTTGCCCTTGCCCTTCTTGAAACTAGTGGTTTCACCAATCATCAACAATTGATGCTCCTTCTTGATTTCTACTTTCGCGGTGTCAAACATCGCGAATACCTCAAGGATCATCATATCTATCCCTGATATGTTATAGTTCATCACAAAACTCTAGCGGCTTGGTGGCAATGACTTTGGAGAAACATCACTATCGCTGGAAGATCAACTCCCACTCGATTCAAGTGATTGTTGCACTCAGACAATCTGAGCACATGCTCAACGATTGAGCTTTTCTCCCTTAGTTTGCAGGCTAAGAAAATTGTCGGAGGTCTTATACCTCTTGACGTGGTCACGAGCCTGAAATCCCAATTTCAGCCCTCGAAACATCTCATATGTTCCGCGACGTTTCGAAAACGTCTTTGGTGCCTCAACTCTAAACCGTTTAACTGAACTATCACGTAGTTATCAAAACGTGTATGTCCGATGTTCGCAACATCCACAAAACGACGTTTGGGGTTTAGCACACTGAGCGGTGCATTAAGGACATAAGCTTTCTACTGTCCGCATAATCGCTACTGTCAACTGTCAACTATATTTTCTCTAGGAACATATCTAAACAGTGGAACTAAAGCGCGAGCTTACGACATAATTTGCAAAGATCTTTTGACTATGTTCAGGATAATTAAGTTCATCTTATGAACTCCCACTCAGATAGACATCCCTCTAGTCATCTAAGTGATTACATGATCCGAGTCAACTAGGCCGTGTCCGATCATCACGTGAGACGGACTAGTCATCGTCGGTGAACATCTTCATGTTGATCGTATCTACTATACGACTCATGCTCGACCTTTCGGTCTCTGTGTTCCGAGGCCATGTCTGTACATGCTAGGCTCGTCAAGTTAACCCTAAGTGTTTTGCATGTGTAAAACTGTCTTACACCCGTTGTATGTGAACGTAAGAATCTATCACACCCGATCATCACGTGGTGCTTCGAAACGATGAACTGTAGCAACGGTGCACAGTTAGGGGAGAACACTTCTTGAAATTGTTGTAAGGGATCATCTTATTTACTACCGTCGTTCTAAGTAAACAAGATGCATAAACATGATAAACATCACATGCAATCAAATAGTGACATGACATGGCCAATATCATTTTGCTCCTTTTGATCTCCATCTTTGGGGCTCCATGATCATCATCGTCACCGGCATGACACCATGATCTCCATCATCGTGTCTCCATGAAGTTGTCTCGCCAACTTATTACTTCTACTACTATGGCTACCGGTTAGCAATAAAGTAAAGTAATTACATGGCGTTGTTTAATGACACGCAGGTCATACAATAAATTAAGACAACTCCTATGGCTCCTGCCGGTTGTCATACTCATCGACATGCAAGTCGTGATTCCTATTACAAGAACATGAGCAATCTCATACATCACATATCATTCATCACATTCTTCTTGGCCATATCACATCACATAGCATACCCTGCAAAAACAAGTTAGACGTCCTCTAATTGTTGTTTGCATGTTTTGCGTGGCTGCTATGGGTTTCTAGCAAGAACGTTTCTTACCTACGCAAAACCACAACGTGATACGCCAATTGCTATTTATCCTTCATAAGGACCCTTTTCATCGAATCCGTTCCGACTAAAGTATGAGAGACTGGCACCCGCTAACCACCTTATGCACCAAGTGCATGACAATCGGTGGAACCTGTCTCACGTAAGAGTACGTGTAAGGTTGGTCCGGGCCGCTTCATCCCACAATACCGTCGAAACAAGATTGGACTAGTAACGGTAAGCATATTGAACAAAATCAACGCCCACAACTACTTTGTGTTCTACTCGTGCAAAGAATCTACGCAATAGACCTAGCTCATGATGTCACTGTTGGGGAACGTAGCAGAAATTCAAAATTTTCCTACGTGTCACCAAGATCTATCTATGGAGAAACCAGCAACGAGGGGAAGGAGAGTGCATCTACATACCCTTATAGATCGCTAAGCGGAAGCGTTCAAGGGAACGGGGTTGAAGGAGTCGTACTCGTTGTGATCCAAATCACCGGAGATCCTAGTGCCGAACGGACGGCACCTCCGCGTTCAACACACGTACAGCCCGGTGACGTCTCCCATGCCTTGATCCAGCAAGGAGAGAGGGAGAGGTTGAGGAAGACTCCGTCTAGCAGCAGCACAACGGCATGGTGGTGGTGGAGGAGCGTGGCAATCCTGCAGGGCTTCGCTAAGCACCGCAAGAGAGGAGAAGGGAGAGAGGTAGGGCTGCGCCAGGGAGAGGTCAAAACTCATGTGTTGGCAGCCCCTAGACCCTCAAGTATATATAGGGGGAGAGGGGGGCTGCGCCCCCACCTAGGGTTCCACCCCTAGGGGCGGCGGCCAGCCCAAACCCATCTATGGTGGCGGCCAAGGGAGGGAAGAGGGGAAACTTGCCCCCCAAGTTTAGGTGGAAGCACCCCCTCTCCAAACCCTAGGCGCCTTGGGCCCTTGTGGGGGGGGGGGGGGCGCACCAGCCCACCTGGGGCTGGTCCCCTCCCACACTTGGCCCATGCAGTCCTCCGGGGCCAGTGGCCCCAATTGGTGGACCCCCGGGACCCTCCCGGTGGTCCCGGTATGTTACCGATAAAATCCGAAACTTTTCCGGTGACCAAAACAGGACTTCCCATATATAAATCTTTACCTCCGGACTATTCCGGAACTCCTCGTGATGTCCGGGATCTCATCCGGGACTCCGAACAACATTCGTTAACCACATACAAACTTCCTTTATAACCCTAGCGTCATCGAACCTTAAGTGTGTAGACCCTACGGGTTCGGGAGACATGTAGACATGACCGAGACGTTCTCCGGTCAATAACCAGCAGCGGGATCTGGATACCCATGTTGGCTCCCACATGTTCAATGATGATCTCATCGGATGAACCACGATGTCAAGGACTCAATCGATCCCGTATACAATGCCCTTTGTCTAACGGTATTGTACTTGCCCGAGATTCGATCGTCGGTATACCGATACCTTGTTCAATCTCGTTACCGCAAGTCTCTTTACTCGTTCCGTAACACATCATCCCGTGATCAACCCCTTGGTCACATTGTGCAGATTATGATGATGTCCTACCGAGTGGGCCCAGAGATACCTCTCCGTTTACACGGAGTGACAAATCCCAGTCTCGATTCGTGCCAACCCAACAGACACTTTCGGAGATACCTGTAGTGCACCTTTATAGCCACCCAGTTACGTTGTGACATTTGGTACACCCAAAGCATTCTTACGGTATCCGGGAGTTGCACAATCTCATGGTCTAAGGAAAAGATACTTGACATCAGAAAAGCTTTAGCATACGAACTACACGATCTTTGTGCTAGGCTTAGGATTGGGTCTTGTCCATCACATCATTCTCCTAATGATGTGATCCCGTTATCAACGACATCCAATGTCCATGGTCAGGAAACCGTAACCATCTGTTGATCAATGAGCTAGTCAACTAGAGGCTTACTAGGGACATGGTGTTGTCTATGTATCCACACATGTATCTGAGTTTCCTATCAATACAATTATAGCATGGATAATAAACGATTATCATGAACAAGAAAATATAATAATAACTAATTTATTATTGCCTCTAGGGCATATTTCCAACAGTATCTGGGAGCAGGCATGGTGTAACTGGGAGTAGCAGTGTCGTATCTGGGTTCAACAATGGCGTATCTGGGATCAACCATGTCGTATCTGGGAGTAACAATGTCGTATCTGGGAGCAACAATGTTGTATCTGGGATGAACCATATCGTAGTTGGGAATAACAAAGTTGTATCAGGAGCTTAATTTTATATATAATTAAGCCTTTATATATACATATTGCCTCCTCTTGAACTTCTCAACTATCTGAGGAGTTGAGATGAGATTATGTTCAAACTTTGTAGTTTGTTTTTCTGCTACTATCCTAGGCCATGAGATACTATTCGATAAATAAGGTACATAAGTTGCCACACAAGATGTGCCTGCCTATGCCTCGCATATGTTGTAATAATCGAATCTTTATGGTCCATGTATTGTGTATCGAGAAATATATTATGGTTTGGCTCGTATGCCAAGTTGTACTAGAAGAACGCCCGTGCGTTGCAACAGGGCCACATTAACTTTAAGAGTTCAATATTACGACATTGGCGACCTTTTTTACAATCAAATCCTCACACACACTCTCTCTCCCCCTCCCTTTTCCTCACTCTCTCTCCCTCTCTCTCTCTCTAACACACACACACACATAGCCTATTTTCCCCGCCAATAAGACTTACTCAATTGGCAATAATGTGTGGACTTGTGGTGAGCTTGACTGAACTAATGGATAGTGTGATATATTCCCCAATCATTTAACAATGAAATTTCAGAAATTGGAAGATTATGTAACACCTCAAGTCGTTAGCTACAGTGACCTCCCCCTAATGATGCCATGTCATCAGGCTTGCTAAGCCAAACTGCCACTTGATAAAAATCAAAGCCCAATTCAAATTTAAAATAAAGTCAAATAAATTATTTTGTCAAACAGTAAAACTAAAATGTTCACCATATTCTATAAATTCCACTGATCTTGGACATGTTGAGCCCAACATTATTTGACCCAAAAATTAAATCTTGTCAAATTAATAAGAGGTCCAACAGTAGTTAAAATAACCAATTAAATATAAACCTAAATTATGTATTTCCTTTTGGCCCCAAACTTTTTGTGCCACCTAAAAATATTGTGCTCGAATTGTGTGCATAGTTTCACAATTAACAAAATCCATTTAGTTGATATAAGAATAAATAGAAAACGGTGCTAAAAAGGATAAACGGATTAGAATACATTAAAAACCAAAAGGACGATGAAAAAGGGGATTCCCCCTACCCCGGGCCTTGCCACCGAACCGGCCCAGTGGTCCAGTCCCCGCACAGTCGTCTTCTCCTGTTCCCCGAGCCCATCGCTACAGAGCCGGGCTCCCGCCCGACCACCTCGCCGGCATCGTGGATAAGGGTGACGCCCTGCGTCCCCTGCCCCCATGGCCTCACTCCTCCTCGACACCCCCTCCCAGATCCACTTCTCCTCCTCGCTCGCTCGATCCCGGTGATATGGACGAAGTCAGATGCCATGGCCACCATGACCGACCCCGTCCACACGGCCACTGCCCTCCCTGCTGGCTAGGAGCTTGTCGAGGAGCTCCGAATGCCTCCACTACTTCGTCTGCGCCAACGAGATCAAGACCAGCACCCCCAGATCGACGTCGTTGCCGTCTTCCTCAACCTTCGGCCACCGCGACATTGTCATTTGATCCGCGCCGCCCCGAGCTCCCCTGTCTTCCCCTAGGATGCCATTGACACCGCCGTGATCTCCTCTTGCCTTTCCCCAGTTTCCCCTCTCGTTTGCTCTCGTTAGGTATTTCGCCGTGGCCGAGAACCGCCGTCCGCCATGGCCATTACAGGGGTAGCCACTGAGCTCCTTGGATTGACCCCGTGGCACATGCACGCTCCTAGGCGCGCCCATGCCCGAGCCTTCAGCTCTTCTTACGCGCCCGCGGGGCCACTCCCTCTCTAGCTCTCCATGCCCACGCACGTGCCACACCGCGTCCGTCGCGCCCGCCATTGCCATCACGCTCGCCACAGCCACCGCACCACTGTGCCCCTCGCGATGCACACCCTGGCCGCGCGTCACACTCTCGCTGGCTGCGCTCGCCCCGTCTGGTGCCGCCTATCCCTTCGCTCACCTCGCGCCGCCTCCTGTCGCGGCCATCTTCTGCCGGCCGCCCCCTCAGCCACGCCGGCCGCATCTCTGCCCTCCACCGTCGGCCGCTCGCCTCACCTGCTGCGTGCTTCTTCCTGCTGTTATGTGCTGCTCTACCACTGGTACGCTGTTGCGCCATGCCCTCGACACCGCCGTGGACAAATATGGCGGAGGGATTGTCAATGGAGTACGAGGAGGAGGTGGCGGAGAAGGTGTGGAGAGGCAAGAGGTCTAGGGTGGCGTCAGCTGGCTGTGGTGGAGGTGATTATGCGAGAAGGAGCCGTGCGGAAGGAGAGGTCGTAATTGGAAAGAATCGCAGAAAAATCATAACCCGGAGATCTCATTCCAAAAAATGCTAATATCGATGGAGGGGTAATTTCCTTCAATAGGTGGGAAACATAGGAAATATTGGATGTTATCAAGGAAAGGTAAAAATTTAGGAAAGTTTGGATTTTGAACTGATTTCTATGCAAATGGGATTTTATTGTTTCGTAACATGACATCAGTACTTGCCCGTTTGTGACGTGTCTGATTAGGAAAGTTTGCAAATGTTAAGAAACTATTTATTGGGGGGGAAGTTTGTGACATGTCTGTTATTTGTTTCCTAAAACAAATTTCACTAATGAGAGAAATCGATTGATTTAGATAAGTTAGGAAAGTTAGATTCAAATCTATTATTTGTTTCTTAAAAAATTGTGATTTGTTTCTTAAGACAAATTGAACCAATAAAAGAAATCGATTGATATGAATAATTTAAGAAAGTTAGATCCATGTTTTGTTATACGTTAGGAAAGTCCTAGTTGTAATAAAGAGTGGAGAGAAAAATAAACTGATGGACCAGGATGGGAGGGGGTGGTGGGAGGAGAGACGAAAAAACCCAGCCAAAATAAACCATGGAGACTATTCATCAACTGCTCCATTAGGAGTAGAGATTGTGTATCGGGAAAGACGTGATCTCCAAGCTGGTGGGGTGTGGCAACTTCTATTATTCCTTGCCTTCTTGGAGTGCTGTCTCTCCTTGTTTTATATTGTGCTTTAATTCATCCATACATCAAGGGCTTGTTCGGTTGCCTGCATCATTTTTTACTTTGCATACTTGTCCTAATTGAGCCTGATTGAGCAGATGCAGGGTAAAAATTATGCATATAGTTTGATAGGCTACACATAGTCTGGCTTCATTGGGGAAGCAATTTCTGTCTGGCGTTTAGTGGCCTGCATTGGTAGGGCTGATGCACTGCGCGTGTTTGATTGTATACATTGGACATGGTTAAGACTTAGCAGATACACATGACACACAGAGTTACACTAGAGTGCCTCGTGGATGGTGATCGCAGCACCGCGTCCGATGCAATGAGCACGGAGTCGCGGGCAAGCTATCTCATCGGCAGCATGGCGAACCACTTGCTAGCGCTGTCGCCACAGAGAAAATCCATGAGAAGGGACAAGAAGGAGGGTGCCGAGGCAGAGGACGGTGAGGATAAATACAGTGCGCACACCATGGCGGCGTCAGTGTAGTAGGAAACGGAAGAGGAGGTCACGATGCCGATCGACGAGGGTGACAATGTAGTAGAATGTGGGAGAGGGGGCGAGAGGAACTACAACGGCTGCGATGCTAGTGTAGTAGGACGCGGAAGAGGATGTAGAGAGGAACGACATCGGCGACAGCGCCAGTGTAGTAGGATGCGGGAGAGAGGCCGGGAGGAACAACGCCAACGGTGTCGTCAATGTAGGGGGACGCAGGAGAGGAGGCCGAGAGTAACGACGCCGGCAGTGACACCAGTGCAGCAGGACTCATGAGAGCAGGCCGAGAGGAACGAAATATAAATCTACTTGTCTATGGTCGTCGAAACAAAAAAGGTACAACACGGAAGTCATGTGAAAGTGCAAGATGAAGCTACTGGACAAAGCAAATTTCAAATGGTCGACTGCGGGTGATGACTTTGGCAAAATTCATACAATATTGTTGAAATATGGGGTGGGCTTTAGGCCCGTATAACAATTTCTGAAAATCTAAGGGCACATGTGGATTTAATTGGCACTAGGTGTAGTGGGAAGTTTAGTCCCGCCGTGGAAGTTTGAGAGAAGTTGGACCTCCTTATAAGAGATTCTTTTTCACATGCTATTGGAGCTTTACAAGAGAAGAGGCCCTCGCGCACTCCTCCTCCGCCGCCCGTCTCACCACGACGCGCTGCTGCCGCTGGTGACTCCATCCCGTCTGCCATGTACACGGTCGACGGGAGAGCAGGTATCCAACACCCCGCCTCTCCGGATCCTATACGGGGAGAGGGGCGATTAGGTTTTTGGGAAGCGACCACGCAACTGCTCGTCTCCGATCCGCTACTTCCTCTAAGTTTGCGTCGTCTTCGTCATCACCATGTCTCGGACTGAAGCCGACCGTCTCGCCGCCGAGAAGTTCAAGGCCGACAAGAAGGCCACTGAGGACGCTATTGCTGCCGCGGCGGCGGCTTCTGCCTGGCCTACTAGAGGGTATAACACATTTATCCCGCTCCTGCACATCTTTCCACGCGGTTGCGTCTATATAAGTGTGAGGTGTCTACTAACCCTATACGCCACGAACAGATCACATTTGTTCCACGCGCACCGCCCACCGTCGTTCCTCTGCTGCAGCTGCCGCTGATGACTCCATCCCGTCTGCCACGTACACGGTCGACGGGAGAGTAGGTCTCTGAAACCCCGCCTCTCCGGATCCTGTACGGGAGAGGGGCGATTAGGTTTTTGGGAAGCGACCACGCGACTGCTCGCATCCGATCCGCTACTTCCTCTACGTATGTGGTCGTCTTCGTCATCACCATCTCTCAGACCGAAGCTGACCGTCTCGCCATGGAGAAGCTCGAGGCCGACGAGAAGGCCGTTGAGGACGCTACTGCTGCCGCGGCGGCGGCTTCTGTCTGGCCTACTAAAAGGTATAACACGTTTATCCCGCTCCTGTTTATTTTTTTTATTAGCAGTACTAGCATTATGTGTAGATGTGTCTACTATTTGCATAGTACGTGTTTGTCTAGATCAGAATTAGTATGTCGTGTCAATGCCATGGTACTGATTTATTTATGGATTAAATTAGTCAAAAAATTGCCTATTTACTCAACAAATATAGCTTCAAACATGAACACAAAATTAAACATTTGATGAACAAAACAATGAATCGATCACCTGAATGAAACCACAACATCGATGTGCTTCTTTTTTAGACCTTATCTCGTATTGAAGCACTGTTGTGCACAATAGATATGACTAATAAGTGGAGGAGATTACGAATTAAACCAACAAATCACGTGCAACCTCAAGTACACCACGTAATATCTGACAGCAGCACGAGGTTACATTGCTGGAGCCACCCACGTGCGCTCTTTTGCTTCGCCTGAGCCTAGATCGCTGGAGATGACCAAATTGAGTGCTTCCAATGGGTCTGGCCCAGAGGTTGATATCTGTAAGAGTAGAGCCTTGGTTCAGTAGTTGGCTATGCAGTTGTGCAGCCTAATGACTCGAGTTCAATTTTTAGAATTGACAGGTGATGTACATGGATTTTTCCCATTTATCGATGACTAAGCTTGGTGTGTGGTGGAACCACTTATCAAGAAATATCTTGATACTTATTTAAAAATTCTGAGGATCGTTGTTTATCTTGTTACTCTTGCTAAAATGGATGTATGCATCCTCAGTTGGTGCAGTGGCCGAGAAGTGAAAATCTCTCTCTTTTTTTTGGGAGAGAGAGCCTTGGCTCAATCGTTGGGTATGTGGTTGTGTAGCCTAACGACCCGAGTTCAATTCTCAGATTTGACAGGTGATGCACAAGGATTTTCCCTCATTTATTGACAATCAAGCTTGGTGTGCGGTGGGATCACTCATCAAGAAATATCTTGATACTCATTTAAGAAAATCGAGGATATGTTTATCCTGGTACTCATACTAAAATGGCGGTATGCATCCTTTGTTGGCGCAAAGGCCTGGAAGTGAAAATCTCTCCCATTTTT
>NC_041389.1:724720204-724746709 GCF_002162155.2 Triticum dicoccoides | reverse complement strand
TCCTTTCCTCCCCTGCCGCCGCTAGGGGCGTGACCGGGTGAAGCCTGGCCAACGTCGGCGGCAGCAGGTCTCTTCCGCCCCCTCACGCGTGGATCCAATGCGGGCCGGATTTGACGGGCAAGGGCATCGCGATGCGGAGGGTCGCGGCGACGTGATCCAGTTTCCTAGCAGGTGCATCCATGTGGTTTTGTGGCAGCCGCTAAGAGATGCTGCAAATTTGCAGCAATTAAACCAAAATTTGGTCTTTGAAGAGCTAAAGCTATGGAAGAACCAGTTCACCCGCAGTGATTGGATTCTCTTGTTGAATAAAAACTCATTTTCCCCGAAAAAAGGAGGTATCAACGCTATGGGAATTTAAAGAGAAAAAACAGAGACTATCCATAAATCAATTCAGCTGATCCACAGATATTCATGCAAGTCATTCCTCGGCGTATATATACAATCATATATACACCAGAACTAGTACACAGCTTTTCAGATCAATATGTCCAATCCACAAGTATATACTAGAGTCAATGTGTACTCCCTCCGTTCCCAAATAATTGTCTTTCTAGCCATTTCAAATGGATTACAACATACGAATGTATGTAGACATGTTTTAGAGTGTAGATTCACTCATTTTGCTCCGTATGTAGTCACTTGTTGAAATCTCTAGAAAGACAATTATTTAGGAACGGAGGGAGTAGATTGTAATGCAATGCAGTAAAGGACAGATTATACAAACAAACTGCTTACAAACAACTCCGTTGTAATACAACAATGTGTAGATTATGTACTAGAAATCAACAGACCAAAAAATTTAATCAATAAAAACTGAATTGTTGCCCTCATCAGTCAAAAAACTACATAAATACTCCCCAAAGCACAGGGACCTTATTGCGGCAAGCTTCTTCTCCGTGGGTGGTCCGCGGTCGCTGACTTGGGGTTCAAAGTTGAAGCATTGGTTTTAGGTTGAGCAAGCTTTTTCAATCGCTCGATCAAGGATTCGGTTGTGCCGCTGCCACTTCTCTCCTTTTTCATCTCAGCTAAAGATGAGGCTGACTTGCTCACTGTGCTTGCTTTGGCTGCTGTTTTCTGGGGATTCGATGCGCCGCTTCTGGCAGCAATCCTCTTTTCCCTCTCTTGCTTAAGCCTTTCCAGACGTTTCATCTGCTCCGCTTCCTGAAATTATTTATTTACAACAACAAAAAATCATCAGCGGTTTGAGCAAATGTTTCCTGCTGAAAACTGCAATTCTGCCGATGAAAACAAATGACATTCTCCACCACATTTTTTGCCCTATTATTTGCTTTTAGGTTGTGTGGTGTTCTACTCTACTCTAGAGACACATAGTAAAAATATACGGTTAACAGGGTTAGGAAACAATGATGCAAAATGGCATTTGTTACATGTGAGAATGGTGGGGGTATTAATTTAATTTTGCCACACCAAAAGGAGATAGATAATACTATACCACTCTGTTGTATATAGATTCAATTTGGTCATTTAAAAATATGCGATGAGGATGATAAAAAAAAGAGTAAATTAAGTCATGTGGGGCAGAAGAAAAGAATAAACTGTTTAATATATAAAAGTAAAACATCAATACCAGCTCCTTCTTTTCCTTTTGAAGGCTCGCTTTGTATGCCCGTAGGTTTTGCGCACGTTTCTGTGCATCAGTTAGTGGTCCTTTGTGCGCTGACAATCTCCTTGCTGAGGCATCCTTCCTTCTTTTATCCACGCCCTCCTGTGAACCTCTAAGCTTCTTATCTTTCCCCGGCATCTTTTCTTCAGCCTCAACACAAACGGATAAATCCTCTGCATTTGCATCTTCAATGCTGACATCATGCTGAATCTGCATGTGGCTGTCATAGTCCATTGATGGGTCATATCCAAATGAAACATCTTCAAATCCACGCTCTGGAATCAACTCATCTGGCTCATAGAAAAGTTCAGCTCCAGCCTTAGCATCTGATGTTTTCTGAACACTTGAGCCAAGCTCGGCATCTATGTCAATGGCAGTACGGCCGGCTGCTCCAAGATTATCCTGTGAGTTGGAGGTAACAGGTATCATGAAGGACTCATCGCCCATACTGTGCACATTCTTCTTTTCCTCTAGAGGAGTGGGTCTCTTGTAATGCGCCTCGGCAAGGGGGTCCAAGGAGCTCCTCCTGTCCATTGAGTTGTCCTGTCCATAAACCATGAAGTCATCATTTGCCCCTCTTCTGTATCCTCTACCTCCAGCTTCTATCTCCTTCATGTCTCCATCCACAAAGCTCCGGCCTTCCGTAGACATCATAAGTTCATCACCAGACATCATCTGCCTGGCCCTAAGTCTCCCGTTGGCTGAACTGAAAGACATCGCATGCCGCTCATTGACATCGGCAGAACCTCGCTCTGATAAAAGAATAGGATCATCAATACTTCTTGTGGTCTCTTTCCTCCTAGGTGGTGCCTCTCTTTCACTGGCGAACATATCCGCGTCATTATGATCTCTTGTCTTCTCTTCATCTCTGAGCAAGAAATTCTGGAACGCATTCCAGTTTCCTTGATCTCCATCTTGCTGCCCATTAGACATTCCATCCTTGGTGTACTCATCTTCAGACTCAACAGTGGTTTTCTTATCCCCTTTTTTCTTCGAGCTTGAGCGCTTATGATGATTCCTCTTGCTGGATTTTCTGTGTGAATCATCACTATCCTCTGATGCCACATCAGAGCCTGATTGCGACTCGCTCTCTGATGACCCATGCTTCTTCCTTGATGTTACATTTACATTCCGTATGACAATTACACTAGCAAACATGCCCATGCGTTACAACGGGAGAAAAAAGGTTGACATGCTTCGCTGCAAAGCAAATGTCAATTACCATTAGTCAGGCTGGACAGATAGAGGACAAGTTTGATGATAACAAAAATGATGAATCGATTACCAATAGGATTCCTTGGGGCTCTAGTTCGAAACTTGGGACACGAATCCTAGTAAACTTATCTTTTAGATTACCATAATACTAATAAAAATATCATACACATAGTGCTTCTTCTGAGTGCCGACGTTAAAAAGTAAAAATTTGGTATACTTTGTCGAACGTCCAGGCATGCATGGTGCGGTAACCGTGATGTCCCGTCGTATAGATATTCTAACTTTTTGTTTTGCTTAGTCTGTTGCACCTCAATTCACAGCTAGACTGGCTAGACGTAATTTCCTCTTTTCTGGCTTTATTGGACGTGCAAGCATATATGTTTTTGCCGGGTGTTCTCTAACTAATGTATTATGTATATATGTTAGTCCAACATTGTCTAATCCTTATCCATATATGTATGACGTTTGTTTTCTTTTTAGTTTCGCCTCCTCGTGGATACTATGAGTTCGTGAGGGACAAATAAAAAATGTAGCATCAAATTCTGTAAGAGAATGAACATATCTGTGCACGCTAACACGTCTCGGAGATTCCCTAAAAATAATAAGTCTTGGAGATATTTGGTGCACGTGGGCTGATTTTCTCTTTTGAGAGCTAACACGTTGGGTAATTTATCGTCGGGTGAAAGCGAACCCTTCCTTCCGGAAATCCAATCCGTCAGCTGGGCACCCATGCTGCTTTTTTAATTTCAATCCCCTCTCCCTCTTTGATCCTCCCGGGTACCGAATGTGATGCATGGCATCTTTCCTTATCATATCTGACCCCTCGCTGCTTTTGTTGGCTTGTTGATTCCGGAAACATCAAATGTATATAAGTTGCTAGGATTTAGTATGAAGGGGCAAGGTGGGACTATTAATGTGAGTAGAATGATTACACGTGCAGTTATTTTGGTGTGAGCTTTGACAAGGGATGCCGATTGTTATGTTGAAGAGGCTAAAATCTTCCTCAGTAAGTGATGTGCATTATGCATCTGATAAAAAAAATAGGCTTTAGGGAGTTGATTGTGCCCATGAGAGGTGGTCCTGATATTAGGCTTGCTATAACATGTCATATTTAACACGTAATGTTCTTTACCAACCAAATGTTCACGTTTTAGATTATAAAGAATGATGACCTCAAAGACAAAGAGCTCCAAGAACTCGGTTCTGAAACTTTTGGTTAGTCTGAGTAATGAAATGTGACCCTACTGGAAGTTCTACCTCGTTTCAGTTCTTCTCTTTTCCATTTAATTATCTATTTCATTCCAAGCTAACTGTCTTACATACCTATATCTTTCAATGCAAGACTACACGAGGACTATGGTCTATGGGATATCAAGCTCCTTCAAATAATATGCACCAGTTCTTCTGGAGAATAATGTGTATGCATGGTCTACAATGGAGTTTACAAGTTCACTTACTCAAAGATTCAGCCTAACATTTTCCATAAGGATTATGTATGTTATACAAACTCTCAGTAATCTCTACTACTAATGTCTTAGTTGGTAGTCTCGCCTCACTCCACCTCATCCCACCACTCCTATCTTTCGCCCACCTTTGACATCATCACATCACAGCATTGGGCTGGCCCATTAACGTGTATGTGAACGCAATCCTCCCATCGCCTGCCCTCCTCGCGATAATCCCGACGTCCTCGCGCTGCCGTCCTCTTCTCCCTGATCTCCTCTACCAGCGTGCCTTCCTTGCGATCCTCCCGACGTGTCCTCACGTCGCCGTCCTCTTCTCCCAAAACTCCTCTACCAGGGGGACTCCTCTATGACCCAGGCGGAGCGAACATTGTACGCAGTTTTTTTGGCTTTCACCGGTTCGTTCTCTACCCCTCCTCCATGACTCCCTCACCATCGATTTTTTTCGACGTCTAAATGCAATCCCTCCGTGGGGAAGTATGATGTGAAGGAGAGAGACCGCGATGGCGAAGGTGACGTGGGCATCATCCCGTTTTAAAGGAGAGGGCTCCAGCAAGAAATGTCTCACTACGGCGAAAACCGAGCGGAAGGGGAGTGAGGGAGTCCTGGACTAGGGGGTGTCCGGACAACCGGACTATCATCATCCGCCGGACTCCAAGACTACGAAGATACAAGATTGAAGACTCTGTCCCGTGTCCGGATGGGACTTTCCTTGGCGTGGAAGGCAAGCTTGGCAATACGGATATGTAGATTTCCTACCATTGTAACCGACTCTGTGTAACCCTAGCCTCCTCCGGTGTCTATATAAACCGGAGGGCTTTAGTCCGTAGGACAACATACATTACAACAATCATACCATAGGCTAGCTTCTAGGGTTTAGCCTCCTTGATCTCGTGGTAGATCCACTCTTGTACTACCCATATCATCAATATTAATCAAGCAGGACGTAGGGTTTTACCTCCATCGAGAGGGCCCGAACCTGGGTAAAAACATCGCGTCCCTCGTCTCCTGTTACCATCCGCCTAGACGCACAGTTCGGGACCCCCTACCCGAGATCCGCCGGTTTTGACACCGACATTGGTGCTTTCATTGAGAGTTCCTCTGTGCCGTCACCGATAGGCCCGATGGCGTCTTCAACCGATAACGCTGTACAGGGTGAGACTTTTCTCCCCAGACAGATCTTCGTATTCGGCGGCTTCGCACTGCGGGCTAATTCGCTTGGCCATCTGGAGCAGATCGAAAGCTACGCCCCTGGCCGTCAGGTCAGATTCGGAAGCCTAAACTTCACGGCCGATGTCCGCGGAGACTTGATCTTCGACGGACTCGAGCTACAGCCGAGCGCGCCGCACTGTGACGATGGGCACGATCTAGCTCTGCCGCCGAACAGTGCCTTGGTGGCCGCCCATGAATCCGCTTCGGCCATCAGTCCGGAGCCGATCGCCCAGATCGAGGATCGGTGGATAGACGCCGCCTCAGGGGCTTCAACTTCCACGGCGATGGAGCCGAACATCGATCTTGTCCCCCGCGGAGCTCGTGATTCCGAGGTGCCGGACTCCGAACCTCCCGCGCCCCTACCAATCGATTCGGATTGGGCGCCGGTTATGGAATTCGCCGCCGCGGACATCTTCCAACACTCGCCTTTCGGCGACATCCTAAATTCGCTAAAGCATCTCTCGCTATCGGGAGAGCCCTGGCCGGACTACGACCAGGATGGTTGGGGTACGGACGACGAAAAAATTCAGAGCCCACCCACCACCCACTTTGTAGCCACTGTCGACGATCTCACCGACATGCTAGACTACGACTCCGACGACATCGACGCTATGGACGACGATGCCGGAGACGAACATGAACCAGCGCCTACAGGGCACTGGAAGACCACCTCGTCATACGACATATATATGGTGGACACCCCAAAAGATGGGGACGGCGAAGAAGCAGCGGAGGCGGATCCTTTAAAGAAGCAGCCCAAACGCCGGCGTCAGCGGCGCCGCTCTAAATCCCGCCACAGCAAGAATGGAGATTCCGGCACAGGAGATAATAATACCCCAGAGAGTGCCGAAGACAACCCCCTCCAGCAAGATTCAGCGCAGGAGAATGCAGAAGCAAGCCCTCACGAGGGGGCGGCAGACGAAGAGGTCGAGGATCATAACTACATGCCTCCCTCCGAAGACGAAGCAAGCCTCAACGATGACGAATTCGTCGTACCTGAGGATCCCGTCGAACAAGAGCGTTTCAAACGCAGGCTTATCGCCACGGCAAATAGCCTAAAGAAAAAGCAGCAACAGCTTCAAGCTGATCAGGACCTGCTGGCCGATCGATGGACCGAGGTCCTCGCGGCCGAAGAGTATAAACTCGAACGTCCCTCCAAAAGTTATCCAAGACGCAAGCTGCTCCCCCGATTAGAGGAGGAAGCATACATACCTCAATCACCAGCGCACGATATGGCTGACCGACCACCCCGTGGTCGTGATAGAGAGGCATCCAGGCCCCCAGCCAAGACCGTACCCCGGCATCGCTCCAAAAGTACGAAGCCAAGAGGGAACGCGCCGGACTTGCGAGACTTACTGGAGGACAAAGCAAGGCAATCCAGATCCATTTACGGATCACGTGGGCGCCCCACGACCCATGACGAATACCGTCACGCCGGATACAATAACCCCGGCCGGGCCGAACACAGCAGACAGCGCTCTCTCGAGCTGCGTCGTGATATTACTCAATACAGAGGCGCCGCACACCCGCTATGCTTCACGGACGAAGTAATGGATCATCAAATCCCTGAAGGGTTTAAACCCGTAAACATCGAATCCTACGATGGCACAACAGACCCCGCGGTGTGGATCGAAGATTATCTTCTCCACATCCATATGGCCCGCGGCGACGATCTCCATGCCATCAAGTATCTCCCACTCAAGCTTAAAGGACCAGCTCGGCATTGGCTAAATAGCTTGCCCGCAGAGTCAATTGGGTGCTGGGAAGACCTGGAAGCCGCATTCCTCGACAACTTCCAGGGCACGTACGTGCGACCACCAGACACCGATGACCTAAGCCACATTATTCAGCAGCCAGATGAATCGGCCAGACAATTCTAGACACGGTTCTTGACAAAGAAAAACCAAATCGTCGATTGTCCGGATGCAGAGGCCCTTGCAGCCTTCAAACATAACATCTGGGACGAATGGCTAGCCCGACACCTAGGACAGGAAAAGCCGAAATCTATGGCAGCCCTCACATCATTAATGACCCGCTTCTGTGCGGGAGAGGACAGCTGGCTAGCCCGCAGCAACAACCTCCGCAAAAATTCTGGCAGTCCGGATACTAAGGACAACAACGGCAGGTCACGCCAAAACAAAAACAAACGCCGCATTAACGGTGATGATAAGGAGGATACGGCAGTCAATGCCGGATTCCGAGGCTCTAAACCCGGTCAGTGGAAGAAGCCATTCAAAAGAACCACTCCGGGTCCGTCCAATTTGGACCGAATACTCGATCGCTTATGCCAGATACACGGCACCCCTGAAAAACCAGCCAATCACACTAACAGAGATTGCTGGGTGTTCAAGCAAGCGGGCAAGTTAATTGCCGAGAACAATGACAAGGGGCTAAACAGCGACGACGAAGAAGAGACCCAACCGCCGAACAATAGAGGACAGAAGGGTTTTCCCCCACAAGTGCGGACGGTGAACATGATCTACGCGACCCATATACCCAAGAGGGAGATGAAACGCGCGCTAAGGGACGTCTATGCGATGGAGCCGGTCGCCCCGAAGTTCAATCCATGGTCCTCTTGTCCGATCACTTTCGATCGAA
This sequence comes from Triticum dicoccoides, assembly GCF_002162155.2. Taxonomy (NCBI): domain Eukaryota; kingdom Viridiplantae; phylum Streptophyta; class Magnoliopsida; order Poales; family Poaceae; genus Triticum; species Triticum dicoccoides. The sequence continues at coordinate 724,738,597 of NC_041389.1, read as the reverse complement.
GAGACCACCCGACCAGCATACGCCATGGCGAATTCGCCGCATTGGTTTTAGACCCAATCGTTGATGGATTTCACCTCACCAGAGTCCTGATGGACGGCGGTAGCAGCCTAAACCTGCTTTATCAGGATACAGTGCGCAAAATGGGCATAGACCCCTCAAGGATTAAACCTACAAAGACGACCTTTAAAGGTGTCATACCAGGTATGGAAGCCAATTGCACAGGCTCCGTAACACTGGAAGTGGTCTTCGGATCCCCGGATAATTTCCGGAGCGAGGAGTTAATCTTCGACATAGTCCCGTTTCGCAGCGGCTATCACGCTTTGCTCGGACGGACCGCGTTTGCAAAATTCAACGCGGTGCCGCACTATGCATACCTCAAGCTCAAAATGCCAGGCCCTCCTGGAGTCATCACGGTCAACGGGAATACGGAACGCTCCCTCCGAACGGAGGAACATACAGCGGCTCTCGCGGCAGAAGGGCAGAGCAGCCTCTTAAGGCAATTCTCGAGTCCGGCCGTTAAACGGCCGGATACAGCAAAATGCGCCCGAAGCAATAACAACCAAGACCACCTGGCACGATCAAAGCACGCGTGGCAATGCGGCCCCAACCCTCGCCCGCGCATGATCGCAAGAATAACACTCCGCGTACATCATTACGCCTTGGAGATACCATGGGCACGGGGGAGGGGGCACGATCGTAACGAACCCAGAGTGCGGTTCGACCACACCGGGGGCTTGCAAGTGTGCCCCCCTTTTTTCTTTTTTTATTATTTTTTTTCTTTATGTACACAGGACTCCGTTAACCAGAGGCCCTGTCCGGCGATGAACCTGCCGAACTCATGATGCAACAGCCAGGGGCTAAAGAAAGCTGCGACGAACAATCAGGTGGTCTCAATTACGAGCATTAAATTCGATTATATACACCAAGTCCACAGCTCACCCCTGGAGGGGGACATGTTTACTTAGTCCAAATCCCTTGCTTACCGCACTATTTGTATCAGTCCGCTCTTATAGCAAACTTTCTTTCATAAATAATGCAGCACCTTTTTCATTGCAGTTGCATTATCTTTTATATATATATATATGCTCATTATATGACATCTCGCGCCCGTATATTTTGGTACGGCCAAATACGCTAGGGGCTTCCGTTCCCCAAATTATGGTGTGATAAAGTCCGAACACTTTCATAAGTGCGGCACTCCGAACTTATAGCATTATATGAATCGGCTCCGAATCATGTCTTGGGTCAATAGTTGGGTTTGCCCGGCTCCCACGTTTTGGTGTCTTACGTTCCGTTCTGTCGGCTAAGGTGGAACTGGGAGAACCACTGCGATTGCGCCCCGGATGAGCCGGGCGAGCGCCTCAGTGGAGAAAGCTAAAACTGACTGGCATGATAAGGCGAGAGACTGGTCGCTGTTCGAGAGGTTTTTTCGGGTCCTTAAAGACTCACGCCGCTTCGAGCGAAGTTCCGGACAATGTCCGACGAAGGCGTGGATAGCGCCCCGGATTCGGTCTTCCGAATACCAGGGGCTTCGCCGAAATTTAAAATTATAGAATTCTATGGCTAAGTGAGAGTGTTCAAGCACTATAAGTCCGGTTGCCTTGTTCGTTGTGTTGAGCGCCTCCCTAGATGGACCCAATAATGGGAACAAGAGCGCTCAAGTTTATCCCGAACACCCCAGCACTCGTGGCTTGGGGGCTGAAGCCAACGACTTGCCATCTCTCAGATTTTATAAACGGTCGCACAGAAGGTAATATTTTAAGTTCAACAAGAGTTGCTTAACGCGCACATGAACAAAGTTTCAGCGCACAGGATAAGACATAACGAGTTTACTCAAAGATTACATTTCTGGGGCACTCATCCGCAATATCGCGGGCTCCCTTCAGGACAGTTTTATAATACATTTCGGGCGTGCGATACTCCTTGCCCGGTGGCAGTGGGTCCGTGAGAAGCTTCTCCGCATCCAATCTGCCCCAATGCACCTTTGTGCGGGCGAGGGCCCGGCGAGCACCTTCAATACAGGCGGAACGCTTGATAATATCCACCCAGGGGCATGCATCCACTAGCCGCCGCACGAGGCCAAAGTAGCTCCCAGGCATGACCTGTTCAGGCCACAGCCGGACTATAAGGCCCTTCATGGCCTCCTCAGCTACCTTGTGGAGTTCGACCAGCTGCTTCAGCTGGTCGCTTGGGGGCATCGGATGGCCGGCCTCAGCGTACTGAGACCAGAAGACCTTCTCTGTCGAGCTCCCCTCCTCGCCACGATAGAATGCGGCGGCATCAGACGCACTACGCAGCAGATCTGCAAACGCCCCTGGAGAGCTCCGAATGCGGGTAAGTGTCAGGTAGTTCACATTAACATGCCTGCTTTGCATGAAAAATGCCTTACCCGCCGCTATCTTCTTTATATCTTCAACCTCCTGAAGGGCCTTATGGGCCTCGGCCTTGGCGGACTTGGCACTTTCGAGAGCCGAGGCAAGCTCGGACTCTCGAGTCTTGGAGTCACGCTCCAAACTCTCATGTTTCTCCATGAGAGCCTGGAGCTCTTGCCGAACTTCCGCCACCCGTGCCTCCTGCTTTTCTCGCTCCACCCGTTCCGCGGCCGCACTACGTTCAGCCGCGGAAACAGCCTCCTTCAGGGCTGCCACCTCGTTAGTGGCCCCTGCAATACCCGTACTATCCTTATTAACTTTATCGCAACCAAAACCCTTTTCTGTAAGGTAATTATTCAAAGTGGTGTTACTCACCTTCTTTTTCCTCGAGCTGCCTCTTGGCATGGCCGAGCTCTTGCTCGGACCGCTCGAGATCCTTCTTTAGCACATCGACCTCCGTCGTTAGTGCGGCAGAGGTCAGCAGCGCAGCCTGCAAACCCATATTGACATATTTTAGGCAACCCTGCGTATATCTTGTTAGATCCTCAGTCCGTCTTTTTCTTTCCGAACACCGAACTGAGCATCAGGGGCTACTGTCTATGCGGTATTACATTACATAACTTTAACTTCTTACCTCAAAGCCTGTTAAAAGGCTGCTGCAGGCTTCGGTCAGCCCGCTCTTAGCGAGCTGAACCTTTCGAATCACCGCACTCATGATAGTGCGGTGTTCTTCCTCGATGGAAGCGCCTTTAAGCGCCTCCAACAAGTTATTCGGCGCCTCCGGTTGGACGGAGGTCGCCGGTGTCACGGTCTTGCCCTTCCTTCGAAGGGGCCGCTCGCCGGACTCTGGAACCATTGCGGGTTCTGATGTAGAGTCCGACACAAAGTCCGGGAGGCAGCCTGACGACGCCTCCGGAGCCTCCTCCCGACGGGTCCCTCTCTGGGATCCCACCTCGGCGTCTTCGCCACGGGGGGTAGTGGCGGTCGGAAGTGAATCCACATCCGATGGGGCCAATGACCCGCTTGATGAAGCGGGGAGATCATCATCGGCCGGACTACGGACAGAATGCGGCGTTAGAAGGACACTACGCGGCACGAAAGAAATTGCATATCAAGGATCCGGATACTTACGATCTTGCCGGACGCCTGGTCCTTGGAGGCCACTCATCCTCGCCAACGGAGGTGTTGGCGAAACTGTCCGGGGGGATAGTCCTCCCCCTCTTGGACCCTTCGGCCTCCCCTATTGGGGAAGCCTTCCTCTTCTTCTCTTCCTCCTCCGGGAGAGAGTCCTCCTCCTCCTCGTCGTCTTCGGGGGAGGAGTCCGCCTCGTCGTCAGACACCTGATTGCGGGAGCTCTTTCGAGTCCCCGCGACCACCTTCTTGGCCTTCTTCTCCGGCACCACATGCGGTGCCGGAACCAGCAGCCCTGCTAAACGGGCGTCCACCGGGTCTTCTGGCATGGGAGCCGGGCTGATAAGCTGCACGGCCTTCTCCATCCATTCCTGTCAAAGGAAAAGAAAGAATGAAACCCTCGTAGAATCAATTCGATTACTACAAAGTGTCCCGTAATGGGGTTGAATCACTCACCTCGTCAGTTGGATGCTGCGAGCTAAATCCGTGATCTTCCGTCGCGGATGCGGGGGCTTCGGCACCCTTGAACAGCACCCTCCAGGCGCCTTCGTATGTCGTATCGAAGAGCCCGCTCAGCGCCTGGTGCTGTTCCGGATTAAACTCGCACAGATTGAATGCCCGTTCTTGGCATGGGAGAATCCGGCGGATGAGCATGACTTGGACCACGTCGACGAGCCTGAGCTTATTGCTCACCAGCTTCTGGATGCAGGCTCGGAGTCCCGTCACCTCCTTCGGATTGCCCCACAGCAAGCCCTTCTCTTTCCAGGAGGTGAGCTGCGTGGGGACGCCAGATCTAAACTCGGGGGCTGCCGCCCATGTGGGCTTGCGCGGCTCGGTGATATAGAACCACCCCGATTGCCACCCCTTGACAGAGTCCACGAAGGTCCCTTCGAGCCAACGGACGTTGGGTAATTTACCCAACATGGCGCCTCCGCATTCCGCTTGCGTGCCCTTCACAACCTTCGGCTTGACGTTGAAGGTCTTGAGCCACAGGACGAAGTGGGGCCGGTTGCAGAGGAAGGCCTCGCACACGACGATGAACGCCGAGATGTTGAGGATGAAGTTCGGCGCCAGATCGTGGAAATCCAGGCCGTAATAGAACATGAGCCCCCGGACGAAAGGATGGAGCGGAAAGCCCAGTCCGCGGAGGAAGTGGGGAAGGAAGATGACCCTCTCATGAGGCCCAGGGGTGGGGATGAGCTGCCCCTCGTCGGGCAGCCGATGCGCGATATCGCCGGAAAGGTATCCGGCGTCGCGCAGCTTGGTGATGTGCTCCTCCTTAACGGTGGAGGCCAACCACTTGCCTCCCGCTCCGAACATATTCGGGGAAGGTCGAGGCGAGATGTGCAAGCTTGGGCGTTGGAGCTTGAGTGCGCGGAGATGGATAAGCAAAGGAGGAAGAAGGCGTAGGTGAGAAGGTAAATCCTTATCCCTTATATATAGGCGGACGAAACTGTGCGTCCCCCACCGGCCTGGTAAAACTCGCTTATCTCCCAAGCGCCACCATCAATGGCGCGGTTGGGTTACCCACGTCCGTATTGATGAGAATCTCGGAATAAGGGGAACACGATCTCTGCTTCGACAAGACGTGCCAAGGAAACCGCCTCGCTAAACGTGTTGAGGTGGTATAGTAAAAAACGATTCAAGTAAAAGCCTGGTAGCGGTGTGATGTCACGCCGCATAATACGTCAGCAGATTGAACTAAGTGTACATTTTATTCTCTCTACGGTGGAATGTGGAATTTATTTTGCAGAGCCGGACACTATCCTGGTGTTCATGATCTTCTCTGGATTATTCAAGGGAGGAACCCGCCTTGCAATGCCGAACATTATGCGCGCCGGACTAATCGTCATTGAAGTCTGGTTCAGGGGCTACTGAGGGAGTCCTGGACTAGGGGGTGTCCGGACAGCCGGACTATCATCATCCGCCGGACTCCAAGACTACGAAGATACAAGATTGAAGACTCCGTCCCGTGTCCGGATGGGACTTTCCTTGGCGTGGAAGGCAAGCTTGGCAATACGGATATGTAGATCTCCTACCATTGTAACCGACTCTGTGTAACCCTAGCCTCCTCCGGTGTCTATATAAACCGGAGGGCTTTAGTCCGTAGGACAACATACATTACAACAATCATACCATAGGCTAGCTTCTAGGGTTTAGCCTCCTTGATCTCGTGGTAGATCCACTCTTGTACTACCCATATCATCAATATTAATCAAGCAGGACGTAGGGTTTTACCTCCATCGAGAGGGCCCGAACCTGGGTAAAAACATCGTGTCCCTCGTCTCCTGTTACCATCCGCCTAGACGCACAGTTCGGGACCCCCTACCCGAGATCCGCCGGTTTTGACACCAACAGGGAGGGTCCGACAGGAAAACATAAGGGTGTGTCATGGGGTGGAGTTTTTATGTTGCTACACTAGATCGCGGGAACCTGCCGTCGACCTTGAGGTTGGTGTATGAGAGAGAAATAAGCTTCAATATCAATAATTTGTCTGATTCATTTATATACAGTATAGCCCGTCGCAACGCACGGGCATTTTACTAGTATGTTTTAAATTCAAACTGAAAGCGTAAATTCACGGGAAGAAGCGTATTACGACGGTGAACCCACGGAGTCAATCCGTGCTTTATTATTACTAGCAAAAGAGCCCGTGCGTTGCAACGGGAGAAAAAAAACCAAACGCCATAACCCAATTAATTAAATTAGTGACGTTGCAATAATTTATATACCAGAAAATGTGTAATTAAAAGGATAATTTATAAACTACTATAGATCTCTCAAAAAGAATAATTTATAAGTCGCATGTGAAACATATTTTTTGAGTTCGCCGTGTGTGCCATAACTCCCTTCTAGCTAGTGTGCGGGGCAAAATAGGACGCGAGCAAGATGCACTGTTGTCGCCCTTTCTCTACTCTTCATTCCTCCTCTATCCTCCCTATCTCACCAATGACATCGATGACAACCAGATTTGAGGTATATGTGATGGTCAGCAAGTACGGCAGTGGCAGAGCCCGAAAAACTTAATCAAGGGGGCCAACTGATGTTAAATCATGTTGGGGAGGGCCAAAGTCAACAAAATGGACGAGACTTGCCTGCTCCCCATTCGTGTGCCCATCCGTGCTCCCGCGTACGTGGCTTGATTTGATTGGAACAAAATAAGGCCCGGCCCCACCCCCTTAAAATCAGGGGGGATGATTACATTAGAAAGGAAAAAGAAAAAAGAACAACTGTAGGATGAAGTGGGAGCACGGACGGGAGCATGGGGAGGGAGCAGGCAAGCCGGATCCCAACAAAATCACTGTAAAACACAATATTAGCAGCAGGTAATCACTCGTGTTTTGGAAAAACCTACATGTTGGCCTCGGCCGGAGCCCCCGCTGGCACCCCCACTACCTCCGCCACTGAGTACCCGTGAGCCCCAAATATCTTCCCCTTAAAAAATAGTATTTATTGACATAAGTAATCACTAGTAGAAAACCACCCATTAGTCCCGGTTCGTAAGGATCTTTAGTCCCGGTTCATGAACCGGGACTAATGGGTCGTTACTAATGCCACCACCCATTAGTCCCGGTTCAAACACGAACCGGGACCAATGTGGCTCCACGTGGCCCTGTGCACCGAGCCCAGTCAGAGGGCCTTTGGTCCCGGTTGGTGGCTACAACCCGGACCAAAAGTCAATTTTTTTTAACAAAAGTGGCTGCTTTAGGGGTTTTGGGGGTTATTTTTAGGTTGTTATTATAGCTAGCTAATAGAGAGAAGTGTTGTCGGTGTCAAAACCGGCGGATCTCGGGTAGGGGGTCCCGAACTGTGCGTCTAGGCGGATGGTAACAGGAGACGAGGGACACGATGTTTTTACCCAGGTTCGGGCCCTCTCGATGGAGGTAAAACCCTACGTCCTGCTTGATTAATATTGATGATATGGGTAGTACAAGAGTGGATCTACCACGAGATCAAGGAGGCTAAACCCTAGAAGCTAGCCTACGGTATGATTGTTGTAATGTATGTTGTCCTACGGACTAAAGCCCTCCGGTTTATATAGACATCGGAGGAGGCTAGGGTTACACAGAGTCGGTTACAATGGTAGGAGATCTACATATCCGTATTGCCAACCTTGCCTTCCACGCCAAGGAAAGTCCCATCCGGACACGGGACGGAGTCTTCAATCTTGTATCTTCGTAGTCTTGGAGTCCGGCGGATGATGATGATAGTCCAGCTGTCCGGACACCCCCTAGTCCAGGACTCCCTCAGTAGCCCCTGAACCAGGCTTCAATGACGATTAGTCCGGCGCGCATAATGTTCGGCATTGCAAGGCGGGTTCCTCCCTTGAATAATCTAGAGAAGATCATGAACACTAGGATAGTGTCCGGCTCTGCAAAATAAATTCCACATTCCACCGTAGAGAGAATAGAATGTACACTAGTTCAATCTGCTGACGTATTATGCGGCGTGACATCACACCGCTACCAGACTTTTACTCGAATCGTTTTTTACTATACCACCTCAACACGTTTAGCGAGGCGGTTTCCTTGGCACGTCTTGTCGAAGCAGAGATCGTGTTCCCCTTATTCCGGGATTCTCATCAATACGTGCGTGGGTAACCCAACCGTTCCCGTCGCCACGCCTCCTCTATCGAAGGTGAATCCCAAACGGATACGGAGACGGCCCTTGGTATTTCTCCCCTTTATAAGAGGACCAAGGCTTGTTCTTGTTCTTCAATCTCGCATCGAATCTCCTCCTCGCTCCCAGTTCCAACACCCAAAGCCTCAGATTCGAGCGCTTTGGATCCTCAGTCATGTCCGGCTCCGACCTCCAGGGCCGGTGGGTGCCCTCCTCCGTCACGGAGGAGGACATATTAAAGTTACGTGAGGCCAAGTACTTGGCCTACGAGGTTTCGCACAGGTTGCCCGCCCAAGGGCAGGCCGTGCCCGCCCCTGAGCCCGGTGAGTTTGTTGTCTCCGTATCCCACCTCCGTCGGGGCTTAGGCTTCCCGACGGCTTCGTGAGAGGGCTCATGTTCTACTACGGGCTGGACTTTCACGACTTGGCTCCGGAGTCCATCCTCCATATCTCCGCATTCATTATCGTCTGCGAAGCCTTCCTCCGCGTCACTCCCCACTTCGGCCAGTGGCTGAAGACCTTCAATGTGGAGCCGAAGATGATCGGGGGCCGTCAAGCGGAGTGCGGCGGGGCGGCCATAAGCAAAAAGGCCAACACCCCGTGGCCCGAGGGTTCCTTCCAAGAGGAGCTCGGACTGTGGCAGCAGGAGTGGTTCTACATCACCGCTCCGAAGGGTAGCAAGCAAAAGCCGCCGCCTTCATTCCGCCCAGGAACTCCATGCCGACTGATGTCATGGGTCAACCAAGGGCTCAATTGGGGGCCGTCCGAAGACGTGCCCTTACTGCAGGGCCGGATTGGAGATCTCCAGGCGAGGGAGATCAATCTGATTGTAGTGATGCAGGTTATGCTAATCAGGCACCTTCTGCCCTGCAAATGTCATCCTCTCCGTTTATGGGAATTCAACCCGGAGGGACCTCGGATTCTCCAACACTTCATGGGTGCGACACCCGTGGAGATGTACAAGTTGTTCTTCGGACCGCAGGTAGCATGCCCGGAGTTGGCCAAGGACGCAGGCCTAAGCCGCAATCGCTCGGATACTCAGGTAAATAGCTCAGAGTCCGGACGCTCTGTTTATCTTCTTTTCTAGAGTTCACCTCCTGACCCGTTACTCTTCACAGGAGTGGGTAGCACAATCGAGGCTGATAAGGTGTCCGGCCCCCCTCCCAGAGACCGCACCGGAGCCCGTGCTGGTCAGAATGTTGGAGGTCGCGCCCATGGAAGGGGGCGATGGGGAAAATAGAGGAGCTATTATTTGGCCCAGAGGGGCGTCTGAAGAGAGGGGAATCAAAAACCCCTCCTTCCAGGGGGAGAAGAGGACCGCCTCCGAAGATCCGGAGGCCAAAGCCCCTAAGCGGGGGAAGAGATCTTCACCGGGGGGTCCGGCGTCCAGGGAGAATCCGGACGCACAATCATCGCCAAAGGATCATCCCTCCAGCGAGCCGTGAGTATGAAAAAAGGGGGAGTTAATTAGCAAGGAAATACCTCCATTTGTGCTTCTGTGGGTAACCGAAATATTTATCTTGTAGTTCGGATTTGCAGCCTTCTCAGATGAGTTCATCTTCGGGGGACCTTCTTCCGGAGATGATGGAGAGCGAAACGCCTCCGACTGCTGCGTCGTCAGATAAGGCAGGCGAGCCTGAAGTATCGTCACGGAGGGTATCCCCGAGTCCGGAGGGGCCAGAGAGTTCGGCACCCGCTAGTATCCGGCCGGGAGAACTGAAGAATCTGTTCGAGAGGGCGTCCATCTCAGAAGATCACCGTGCGTTGATGTGTGTGGTGATTGGAAGGATTTCGTCCGTCGAGAGCGGATTGCGCAATGCCGCTATGAGCTTGCTAGCGGGGTTTGAGGTATGCGAAAATGACGCATCTCTTTGTCTATCAACAGTTCTGCACATGAAAATGCACCCTGTATAGATAGTAGCCCCTGAGACTCGGTAGGTTGTCGAAGACGACAGCGTGCCGAGGATCAAAATCGTAAGTAATTAATGTCGCCATTCCTATGCAGGTGGCGGATAGTCCGAGGGATAGCCGGACTGGTGGAGTTGCCGAGTTAATGCGGCAACTTGACGTGGCGGATGCGGACATCGCGCTTGTTAATCGGCGACTTGACGAGTCGCAAGGTAAATTAGTTCTCCGCAGTCGCTTTATTAAGGAGGTCAAAGCCCTCCTCTTGATAAATTATATGCTGTTGTACAGATGGTGCTGCTGCTGTGGAGAGCCTTCGGGCCGAACTTGCCCAAGCTAAGGAGCAAGCCCGAAGGAGTGACGCGGCTGCCTCGAGGGCAGCCGAGGAGTTGAAAGCCGAAAAGGTTGCACACTGCCTAAGCAGGGAAGAGGTGGCCGAATTGGCTGCGAAAATGAAAGATGCTGCCGACCGCAATGAGGCTCTTGAAAAGGAGCGTTTATCGGAGCGGGAAGACCTGAGGAAGGCCACCGCCGAGGCCAAGGATGCCCGATCTGCAATGCGGGCCATGAAGGAGGAGCTGCGCCAGGCCGGAGATATCGTGGCTGGCAAGCCTTATCTGCTGCGTCGCCGGTTTATGGATCAAAAGTATGCTCAATTTGATCGGCTGTGGAGTCCGGAGGATCCGTATATGGACTTAGCGGCAAGTGCGGCTGATGCCATTAAGCACTTCCGGAGCCAGAGGGATCACGAGACGGAAGAGCTATTTTGGTCTCAATTCCATAGTCCGGATCGCTCACTTCCGTTGACTGACCGGTTGGCCGAATGGGCCGAGCTAAATAGGTTGTCCGGACTTGCCATGACTGATGTCGTGGCTCATGTCTGGCCGGAGAGGCCCAAGGCGACGAGCTACTTTGGCTTACTGCAGCAATTCCTTGGAGCGGTGCTGCATATCAAGGAGATGAAGCGGTCGGCCTGCATCGAGGGCGCGCGGATGGCTCTTGCCCGCGTGAAGGCGCATTGGACGGAGATGGATGCCACTGCTGTTGCCGCCCAGAGCTCGGATGAAAACCGGCTCCCCGCCGAGCACTACTTCGGGGAAGTTATGCGTGGCGCTCGTGAAATAGAGTCGCAGTGCTCGAAAAATGTCACGTTCAAGTGAATGTTTTTTTTTTGTTTTTAGCTTGTAAAGCGATGATTATGCTATCACTGCATTTTATACTTGTGCGTCCCAAGTAGTAAAACTTCTCCTATGCGGCCGTTTACGTATACATTTGTATAACCTGAAAGATTGCAGTCTTCGGCTTCAGCCCCCACGCACAAGGTACGGGGGTGTTCGCAAAAGTAGCGCGTTTTCACACTTAATCCGACGTCTCGGTCCTGTTAAGGAGGTGGTAGCGTAGCGAACGAGGCAATCCGGACTATAATGCTTTATCACTTTCACTTAGCCAGTGGAGTTCGAGGGTGGGGCTACGATATAGCCCCTTGGGGCACCGCACTTCTCCAAATTTGGGGCGCGTGTGTGCCTGACCGGGAAATGGTCCTTCGTCAAAGCGGGGAATTCTAAACATTCCGGTGGTCGATCGAGTGGTTGACCAGTCTCTCGCTATATCATGACAGTCAGTTTTCGGCTTTCTCTACTGAGGTGCTCGCCCAGCCGAACTGGGGCACAATCGCAGTAGTTCTCCTGGTGCCGCGTTAGCCGATGATACGGAACGTAAGGCAGCAAAACACAGGAGTCGGGCAAACCCAACATTTGACCAAAGACATGATTCGGAGCTGATGCATATAATGCCTAACTCGAGACGCCGGGCACTCCCGAAGGTGTCTGGTCTTTATGATAATGGGCAGAACAATGCCCTAAGCCCCTCGTGTCCAGGTACGGGCGTAGTCTTCTGACGCGGCCGATGCCAAAACGTCAGGCTCCGCATTGGCTATAGGAAGAAAACCAAGGGAGAATAACAACAAGAGACAGTAAAAAAGGTTTACGCAGGGTCTTAATCTGAAAAGAATCCTCACAACAGGTCCCTACTGCATGTCTGCGCCTGTGTCTCCGTTGCGCCGTTATCCTGGACGGGTATGCACGTTGTTCATCTGTAAAAAGAGAGGAACGCTCAGTTTAAAAACAATTTGTGTGAAAAAGGTATGTATAAAAGAAGAAATATAAATAAGTAAAGCGGGGTTTGTATGAGCCCGCGGTTGTTTGTGCGCGCAGCCCCCTGTGAAGAGGTGTGCGGCTAGGGAACCCCTAGCCTGCTGAAGCCGGATTCGTCTATCCGAGTCCGGGGTCTTTGAGTGACCCTCGCACTGAAATGATGCCACGCGGACCGGGCATCTTGAGTGTAAGAGACGCGTAATGCGGTATGGCGTTGAAACGGACAAAAGCCTTTCGCCCCAATAGTGCTTGATATCCACTTTTAAATGGGACGATGTGAAAAATTAGCTTTTCGCGCCGAGTAATATGGAGCCTGTGCACTTGGCGTAAGGGCCTGGTGTCACTCCTTTGAAGGAAGTGCGGCTGTGTCGAATTTTGGTAGGGTCTATCCCCATCCTACGGACTGTGTTTGAATACAACAGGTTTAAGTCGCTGCCTCCGTCCATGAGGACTTTAGTAAATTGTAGTCCGTCTATCATGGGATTCAGTATCAGGGGAGTCCGTCCCGTGTTTTGAACACTTCTGGAATAATCCAGGTGGTCGAAAGTGATTGGTTTTGATATCCAATCTCTATGGTCTGCTGGGTTGGACCGTGCGAATCTCTTTTTAGAAAGTGCCGCGCTATTTTTCCGTATTATCATATGAAGTGAATTTACTTCTTTGACCCCTTGCGGGAAAGTCTTTTGTTTTCCGGTGCTCTGCTGGGGTTTATCGTCTTCGCTTGACGCGTCGAGCCCCTTGTGTTCGGCGTTTAGTCGGCCGGACTGTTTAAAAACCCAACAATCCCGATGGGTGTGGTTTGCAGGCCTTCCGGGGGTGCTGTGGATTTGACATATCCGACCCAAAATCTTGTTTAAGTTGGACAACTCATCGCCGTCATCCTTAGGAGGCGATGTTTTGTTGTGTGGCCGTGAGCTTTTGAATCCGGCGTTGACTGCCGTGCTCTTTGGGCTTTTCTCTTTATTCTGGCGCTGTTCTTTTCCACGCCACGATTTTCCGTTTCCATCTCTTATCTCGGATGTACTTGGGTCGCTGGTGCTGCACCTTGCTAGCCAGCTATCCTCTCCTGCACAGAAGCGGGTCATGAGGCTTGTTAGCGCGGGCATTGTCCTCGGTTTTTCTTGGCCGAGGTGTCTGGCAAGCCATTCATCTCGGACATTGTGTTTAAAAGCTGCTAAGGCTTCGGCGTCCGGACAGTCGACTATTTGGTTCTTTTTGGTGAGGAACCTGTTCCAGAATTTGCGCGCTGACTCTCCGGGCTGTTGAGTTATATGACTTAAATCATCTGCATCCGGAGGGTGGACATAGGTCCCTTGAAAATTTGCTCTAAACGCTTCCTCGAGCTCTTCCCAACTTCCCACTGTGTTTTCTGGGAGGCTTTTAAGCCAATGACGGGCTGGGCCTTTGAGCTTGAGGGGTAGGTATTTTATGGCGTGGAGATCATCTCCTCTGGCCATGTGTATATTTAGTATGTAATCTTCTATCCAGACTCCAGGGTCTGTTGTTCCATCGTAGACCTCTATGTTTATGGGTTTGAATCCTGCTGGGAATTCATGATCCAGCACCTCATCGGTGAAACATAGTGGGTGTGCGGCACCCCTGTATTTGGGTGTGCCGCTGTCTTCGGACACTTGACGTGTTGCATTGCTTCCTGGGGTCTTCTTCTTTGGCCCGTAGATGGACCTGGGTGGGCCATCTGTCTTTCCAGGTTCATTATGTGCGGCGCCGCTTTCAGAATTTGGCCTATCATCTGGCCGTCTGTCCAGCCAGGCAGCCTTTTTATTTCTTGACGGTGAAGGCTCTATAGCCTCTTCGTCGAATTCTGGTAGCAGTTTGCGCTTTGGGTAGCTCTTTGATTGGTGACCATTGCCGTATTTGTCCGTGGTCTTGAATACTTTGCTCCATCTCATTCTGAGTGTGTCTTCCGCTGTTTTGAGCTTCCGCTTTTCCTTCTTCAGGCTTCTTGCAGTGTTGACGAGTCTTTTCCGGAGGTTTTTGCTCTCCGGCGGTGTGTCCGGCGTGAGGTCGTCCGGACTGTCGTTGTCGCCGGGCCTTGACTGATTATCTGACTCATCATGTTCAGACGGTTGCTTATCTGCATATTCGTCGTCCACTTGTGAGCCCTGCTGTATTACCGGCTCCTTGGGAGTGTTGTTGTCGTCGAGGCGGGACTTAGGCCGGCGTCTGCGTCGCCGTTTTGGTTGTTTGTCGGCGGGGTTACCTTCTGCCGCGGCCCGTTGATCCTCGTCATCGCCCTCCTTTGGGGTATCCACCATGTATATGTCATATGACGAGGTGGTCCTCCCGTGCCTTATAGGCTCTGTTTCTTGTTCATCTCCGACATCGTCGTTTATTCCGTCGATGTCTTCGGAGTCATGGTCTAGCATGTCGGTTAGATCGTCGACAGTGGCTACAAAGTGGGTGGTGGGTGGGTTCTGAATTTCTTCATCGTCCGTACCCCAACCGACCTGGCTATAGTCCGGCCAGCACTCTCCCGATAGCGAGAGGTGCTTTAGCGAATTTAGGATGTCGCCCAAAGGCGAATATTGGAAGATGTCCGCGGCGGTGAATTCCATAACCGGCGCCCAATCCGAATCGATTGGTAGGGGCGTGGGAGGTTCGGAGTCCGGCAGGGAGTCCGGCACCTCGGAATCACGAGTTTTGCGGGGGACAAGATTAATGTTCGGCTCCATCGCCGTGGAAGTTGAAGCCCCTGAGGCGGCGTCTATCCACCGATCCTTGATCTGGGCGATCGGCTCCGGACTGATGGCCGGAGCGGATTCATGTGCGGCCACCAAGGCACTGTTCGGCGGCAGAGCTAGATCGTGCCGATCGTCACAGTGCGGCGCGCTCGGCTGTGGCTCGAGTCCGTCGAAGATCAAGTCTCCGCGGACATCGGCCGTGAAGTTTAGGCTTCCGAATCTGACCTGACGGCCAGGGGCGTAGCTTTCGATCTGCTCCAGACGGCCAAGCGAATTAGCCCGCAGTGCGAAGCCGCCGAATACGAAGATCTGTCCGGGGAAAAAAGTCTCACCCTGGATAGCGTTATTGGTTGAAGACGCCATCGGGCCTATCGGTGACGGCACAGAGGAACTCTCAATGAAAGCACCAATGTCGGTGTCAAAACCAGCGGATCTCGGGTAGGGGGTCCCGAACTGTGCGTCTAGGCGGATGGTAACAGGAGACGAGGGACACGATGTTTTTACCCAGGTTCGGGCCCTCTCGATGGAGGTAAAACCCTACGTCCTTCTTGATTAATATTGATGATATGGGTAGTACAAGAGTGGATCTACCACGAGATTAAGGAGGCTAAACCCTAGAAGCTAGCCTACGATATGATTGTTGTAATGTATGTTGTCCTACGGACTAAAGCCCTCTGGTTTATATAGACACCGGAGGAGGCTAGGGTTACACAGAGTCGGTTACAATGGTAGGAGATCTACATATCCGTATTGCCAAGCTTGCCTTCCACGCCAAGGAAAGTCCCATCCGGACACGGGACGGAGTCTTCAATCTTGTATCTTCGTAGTCTTGGAGTTCGGCGGATGATGATGATAGTCCGGCTGTCCGGACACCCCCTAGTCCAGGACTCCCTCAAGTGTCCTCTCTTATCTTCGTCCTTGGTTTATCAACGCTGCTGCTATGTTCATTGCACCCGCAGATATAACATGGTCATGCATGCTTTGCATCATACATCATCATATATATGTATATAATAACAAGTCCTACTAATCATGCATCATCATACAACTTCTACTCGTTATTAATAATAAGTCATACGATCATCATCCTCATATATAGTCATCGAACCCAACCCTACATAATTGTTCTTAGCACATGATCATCAGTATCAGGTATAGGACCTAAACACCCTTAAGGTAAAATAGCATAAAACAATATAGACCCTGACTCTCCATTATGAAGAATGGCGATCATCCTGTCTCCAATTCTTGCCTTTCGCTGCTTATTGCTTCCAAGAAGCTCCTTACGACTGTCCATACATTTTTTCCATTCTTTGATTGTTATGTCTCCACTTCTTTTAGAAACCCGGTATGGACAGTTGAGATTCGTAGGACGACCTGGTCGTATGTTCAAAACATGAAGGCTACCACGCGTATACATCAGATGAGGCACACAATCATTCGGGATTATCTGTTGAAAAACATAGTAATAACTTCATAGTTAGCAATGATGTACTAGTTTTAGAAGTGTGCAAAAAGATGCACGGATGTTGTAATAGTAAAAAATAATCTTACCAAGGTATCTCCATGGTAGTTACCGTAGTTCAACACGTGCACTAGTGGCACGTATTGACCATAATGTTGAGGAGTTTGATTGTAGATATTGTAATTCTCAAGATCAGTACAAAATCCGACCAGATGATTTTTCTCCTGATAAGTTAATTCGGAGCCTTCGGTGTAGTACGTTATGTCTACCATCTTCCGCACATTCTTTGAAGAATGAAAATAAGCTGTCAATGGAGATAAGTTGTCAACTATATATTTTGAAATAAACAATATAAATTACTTAATAACTATGTTTAGCTCACATGAGGGAAGAACTGGAGGTGTATCCACAAACACCCAAATCGAAGGTGTCTCTTGCTCGATTGTAGGATCACCAAGATCCATGGTGACAACCATACCCTCATCAAGACCATACATCTTGCAAAATGCATCCCAATTTTTGCAACCAAAATGGGTTACACTCTGAGCATTGTACAGCTTTACTTGAAAATCCACACCATGTTCGGTACTTAGGATAATTTTTTTGGTTTCGAAATTTTCATGGTCTTCAAAATCCATCCTCTCCAAGACATAGCGTCTTGCAAAGCATGGGATAAGCTAGTCGAATTGGAAAAGATGAAAAATACACGTTAAAATACTTGAAGTCGTGCTTAATTACGAAAAAACTATTGTCGTCGTTGTGTACCGTATGAACATCGCAAGTCTCCTCGAGCTTAATGCTGAAGCGCCGATCTTCGTCCAGCTCAATGAATCTGTCGTACATACCTCGGTTGTCGTGGCACCAGTCGCACTCCCCCGGGCGATTTTCGTCGTCCGATGAGTACGACATTTCCGGCCTACGTTCATAATTCAAATATTAAACTAGATCATTATTATTAATCACGGGTTGACTATCGATGATCGATGTACGTACGTAGCTCCTCTTTCATTCCCGAGTGCATTATTATACCAAATTGTCTAGCACACGGGAATGAAGGAGAACTTATCCAATATGAGCATTCAATAAGCAAAACCAAATCACAAAATAAAGTATAGTATTCAAATTAGCATGCATTCAATAATTATAAGCAAAAGTACATCATCTCTTGGTGTCCGTACATCATCGAATATTATCACTACTACAACTAGAACCGTAGCGCCCGACGGGTATCGACGCGGGCGGTGGACACCCAAAGATAAGGAACCATCACAGGATCATAGCTCCAGTGAGATCCCTGAAGAACCTGCCAGGTATTGTCGAACCTCCCCACCAATGCAACCATGTAGCGACGGGCGTGCTCGTCCTCCTCGCTGACACGGTGACGTACCACCTCCGCGGTGTCCGGATGCCTCACCACCGTCACTGGCCCACGCGACCGCCACCAAAAAAGGATCGGGTCAACAACGGGCTGCCTCCTCACCAACCTACGTCCCCCGGAAGGTAGCACCTCCCGATACCAACCCGGCGGAGCCCAGTCCCGAACATGGCCCTGATCAAGCAGGCCTCCACCGCCGAGTCGACGACGACGAGGATGCGGGATAGGCATCGCCGACGTCGACGCGGGAACTACTTCTATATATAGTTAAATAAAAGTAATCTTATTAATTAAATCAACTATCTAGTTCAACTACTAAACACTTACTATAAATAAATAAGTAGTACTTACTAAAAACAAACTACTTCATTATATAGTAAATAAATTAGTTTATTAAATCAGCTAGCTAGTTCAACTATATATAAACTACTTCTTCTTTTTTTCCTTTTTCTAAATACTATGAACAAAAAAATCATTAAAATTCTATGAACAAAATTAATTACACAATCTAAATATCTAAATTACTACACATCTAATCTAACAAAAAGATCTAAATTACACAATATGAACAAATCTAATAGGAAAAAATCTAACATAAAAAAACTAACATAAAAAATCTATTTACAGAAAAAAATATAACATAATATAATACATATCTAAATTACTACACA
>NC_041389.1:724718447-724719500 GCF_002162155.2 Triticum dicoccoides | reverse complement strand
CGGGGCGGCGACGGCGAGGTAGCGGCAGGGGACGCGGCGACGGCGGAGGAGGAGAGGCCGGAGAGATCGAAGTCGGGAGAGGAGGACGGCGCGCTAAGTGCTGTATATATAGCAACGGCATTGGTCCCGGTTCGTGGCACAAACCGGGACCAATGCCTCCTTTAGTCCCGGTTGGTGCCGCCAATCGGGACCAAAGGCCTCTTTTCAGTAGCCCAAAGGGCGGGAAACGAAGACCTTTGGTCCCGGTTGGAGGCTCCAACCGGGACTAAAGGGTGGGCATTGGTCCCGGTTGGAGCGCCCAACCGGGACCAAAGAACAGCATTGGTACCGGTTCGTGCCATGAACCGGTACCAATGGACCAGTGTAACTACTTTTTTATTTTCTGCAGCTATTTTTTTGTTGATTCTTCCCACAGCTGTTTTTTTAGTCCCACCTCGCCAAGCGAGAGGCACTCGCAGCTGTTTATAAGCCCTGAGTGTAGATACAATGACGAAGAGGCTCAATGCTCCTGCACGTTGGTTAGCTTCAAGCCTTGCGGAATACGGTAGACTGCACAGAGCTATGTGCAGTGCAGTTGACACTATTCCAAAAGGCTTGAAGCAAATTAACGAGCATTGCGCCTCTTTTTTATTTTTAATGACTTATTACAACTCAGAAAAAAAAGAAAAAAATAAATGTAGCAGAAAAGAAAAAAAATATAAAAAACCACTCAGAAATAAATAGAAGAAAAAATATAACAGAAAAGAAAAAATATATAGAAAACTACTCAGAAATTAATAGAAGCAAAAAATAGTTGTGATTAACTGTACTAGAAAAGGAGCATATATGCTTATTTTTAATGGCTTATTACAATTCAGAAATAAAAAGAAAAAAATAATATAGCAGAAAAAGAAAAAAAACTATATAAAAAACTACTCAGAAATGAATAGAAGCAAAAAATAGTTGTGATTAACTGTACTAAAAAAGGAGCATATATGCTTATTTTTAATGGCTTATTACAACTCAGAAATAAAAAGAAAAAATAATATAGCGGAAAAAGAAAAAAACTATATA
>NC_041389.1:724690181-724718277 GCF_002162155.2 Triticum dicoccoides | reverse complement strand
AATGAAAAAAAAATATAGCAGAAAAAGAAAAAAAAAACTATATACAAAACTACTCAGAAATGAATAGAAGCAAAAAATAGTTGTGATTAACTGTACTAAAAAAGGAGCATATATGCTTATTTTTAATGGCTTATTACAACTCAAAAATAAAAAGAAAAAAATAAATATAGCAGAAAAAGAAAAAAAACTACTCAGAAATGAGTACAGATGCGCTTATAGAGGAAATTCAACTTAAATTCATAACGAATTTCAAGAGAAATCCGTATGAATTTATGCTAAATTACCTATATAAGCGCATCTATTTTCATTTTCGGAGGAGCTCAATAAGGTAGAGAGGGAGGGGCTTATAAACCGGTCCCGTTCCCCTTCGGTTGGCGAGGTGGGACTAAACTCTGCTCGCAACGGGTACCAACCATTTAGTCCCGGTTGAAGGTTCGAACCGGGACTAATGGGAAGCCCATTGGTCCCGGTTCAAGCCACCAACCGAGACCAATGGTTTTGGGGCAGGAGCGAGGCCCATTGGTCCCGGTTCGTCCCACCAACCGGGACCAATAGTTTCAGACGAACCGGGACCAATGGGCCACGTGGCCTGGCCGGCTCCCGGGGCTCACGAACCGGGTCCGATGCCCCCATTGGTTCCGGTTTTAGATTGAACCGGGACTAATGGGCTGGAGCGGCCTGGACCATTGGCCCTTTTTCTACTAGTGAATAGAAGACAGGTGGAGGCTGAACCCTGCGTGCATCTGCAGAAGCACAACCAGTGCTAGATGCAAATTGTGCTAGTATAATTCACTTAACATATAATATAAATAGAGCACGTATGCAAATAGCCAGCTTGCCAGTTGGTTGCCTAGGTTAGATTGATATTGTGATTGTCGGGTCGACTCCAACCCACACATATATTGTTTAGCAGTTTTTTTTTTTGAGCCATTTTTTTTTGATCAAAATTGTTTAGCAGATTGACATTGGTGAAGCAAACTGGGCTGCTGAAGAACTGCCTCATGTTCGGCCCAACGGAGCGATGGACCACACGGCAAAAAAAAGAAGAAACATATTTGACGGCCTAAGGTCCTACGGAAAACAAAAACACAATTCTAGGGATTTATTTTCCTTCATGGCAGCTTCACAATCCTGGGGATTTACAATTCGGGATTAAGTTTCCTTCATGGCAGCCTCGCAATTCTGGGGATTTACAATTAATTCCTCCATGGTAATATCTTTCTTTGCTTGTACTGTATATTATATTATAATACCCAATATAATGCATACAATAGTGCGTTTGTTCCCTCTGCATATATTTTTTTGAAATTTGCTTCCCCACTTTATTAAACTAAACTAGGAAGTTCATCTGAGACTATGCTAAGAATACAGTCTGGAGGAGAAACCTCCCACGAAACAGAAACTCTATTGCAAAAACCGAATCGGGCAATCTCATGCGCCGCTTTATTTGCCTCCCTCTTCACCCACGTAGCTTTAAACTCCCCCCAAACTTTTGGCCATCCCCTTGATTTCTTCCATCATGATTCCTACCGATGACAGGTTGCGCTCTTGCTCATTCAACATTCTAGCCACGTTCTGGCAGTCGGTCTCCAGATGGAGCTTAGGCACAGCCCGTTGCATAGCTAAAACCACGGCTCGCTTGCACGCTTGCAACTCCGCAGCTTCGGCTGATGTGACCCCAGGAAGAAAAACCGCATCGGCGCCTCGGAAAGCTCCAACCTCATCTCTGAACACCACGCCACACCCCTCCTCCCTGACCTGACCGAGCCATTGCACCATCCACATTGGCCTTTAACCAGCCCGCCGCCGGTGGTTCCCGGGTTGCCCGCTGCGTAGATGGGCTCGATCGTTGTGGCCTCCCCTTCGCGTTCTTCCACTCCTCCATGAGTGCAGCAACTCTCCTAGCCACCAAGTTGGCCTCCTCAATTCGCTTCCCTTCCATCGTTTCATTCCTAGCCAACCATATGGCATATAGTCCGTGCACCATTGCTGCCCTATCATCCTCCGAGGCGTCTGATAGCCAGTTAAGCAACCATGATGCAACTAAGCTCTGGGTGCTCATAGAACGAGGTGGGATCGCCACCCTCGCACCCAATACCGAGCTCAGTTCCTTCCAAAACAGCATGGAATGATGGCATTCCCAAAATCTATGATACACCGTTTCTTCACGTCCACAAGCAGGGCAAAAAACACCAGGCTTGATCTTTCTTCGCAGCAGCTCAGAGCCCACCGCCAAGCCATTCTTGATCAGCCGCCACACATGAATTAACGCCTTCCCCGATGCGTTTGTACCCCATAACGCCAGCCAGCTCTGGTGGTTCACTGCATTAGATGACGAACTTGGCTGTCCAGTAATCGCCCTCTTCTTCTCCATGCATAAGTGATAAGCTGACTTAACTGAAAAAATGTCGTTCTTCGTAAAATTCCAAGCTAGTATGTCGTCAGTACCTATTCCTCCCACGCAAATCTGCATAATATCATGAACATCTCCCTCTGTAAACATAGCGTCGAGCTTGTGTCGATCCCATCCTGAGGCATCATCATTTAGCAAGTCACTCACCCTCGTCATCCCGGGTACATATACCTGGTCCAGTGGCCTTAGGCTGCCCCTCCAAGGGATCCAATTATCATGATGAATCCGGATTGAGGACCCATCCCCCACCCGCCAAATCAGACCATCCAAAAGCAAGTTTCTGCCATGCAGGATGCTCTTGAAAGTATATGACGCACCAGCGGGACATGTAGCATTAAGGATGGAGCCATGGTCATAGTAACGCGCTTTGAGGACTCGAGCACAAAGTGAACCTGGGGCCTGAAGTAGTCTCCAAGCCTGCTTGGCAAGCAAAGCCTGGTTGAAAGCTTCCATATCACGAAACCCCATACCCCCCTCTTGCTTACTGACACACATTTTCTTCCAGGCAATCCAATGAACCTTTTTTCACCATTAGCTTCACCCCACCAAAAGTTAGAAGAGATAGATGTCAGGTTCCCGCACAATTTTTTGGTGAGCTGGAAGCAACTCATAGTGAACGTTGGGGTAGACTGGAGCCCCGATTTGACCAAAACCTCCCGCGCCTTCTTCGATAATCCTTGCCCCTTCCACCCCGTGACCTTGCCTTTAGCACTTTCCCGCACATATTTAAAAGTTCCCTCCTTGGATTTTCCCATAGCCGTGGGTAGTCCCAAGTATTTCTCGCTAAGGGCCTTGGACGAAATCCCAATTACTGCTTTCAGATGAACTTTCGAATCTTCTGTGCATCCCTTGCCAGAAAAGATGGACGATTTCTGCAAGTTTACCTTCTGTCCCGATGCCATCTCATATTCCCCTAGGATTGTCTTAAGGGCAAGAAGATTACTGTCAGAGCCTTCAAGAAACACAATGCTATCATCTGCAAAGAGGAGATGGGTGACCATGGGGCCAGTGCTCCCAAAAGACACCCCCTTCAAAACGTCGGAACTTTGTGCATTCTTAAGCAGAGCGCCCACTGTAGCCAATCAATGCGCGAGCGCTGTTTGTAGTAGATCTCTTCTTTCTCGTACAGATCATGAAGTTGGCTCTCTATGTCCTTGACCTCCTGAAAAAAAAACCGTCGCCAGCGACCTCACCTTCGCGTCATGTAGCTGCATTTTTAGCTTGCTGATTTGCCTACGTAGAGAGCCGAACACATCACGGCTCCACATCTGCATGGCCTTGGACAACGTGCCTAGTTTGGTACACAGCCCCGCCGACTCGCCATGCAGCCTTTTGGCTTGATCCCAGGCTCTCAAAATCATCTGCTCGTAATCCTCATGTCTGGTCCAAGCTTCTTCAAACTTAAACCCCAAATGCTTCTTCGGCCTCGCAGCATCCAGTGATGCCACTTCCCGAATGACCAGCGCCGCATGGTCAGATTCCTCCGTGAGAATATGCTCAACCACCGTATCCGGAAATATGCTCAAAAAATCATCGTTGCATGTGGTTCTATCCAGCCAGACCTGAATGTTTGCTCCTCCATCTTGCTTATTATCCCACGTAAAAGGGTATCCAGTGAAACCCAAGTCAGCTAGTCCATAGTCACCAAGACACTCCCGGAAGTCCTCCATTTGGTTGAAGTTTCTAGGGTTTCCCCCCCTCTGCTCTGTTTGGAAGAGGATCTCGTTGAAATCTCCCGCACAGAGCCAAGGCAAGTTGTCCTATCTCTTCAAATAACGCAATGCATCCCAAGTTTTCCGTCTAAGCTCCGTTCTTGGTTCTCCGTAGATTCAATTGAATCTAGCGGTTCTTCCTTCGGAGGAGATCTCCGCATCAATATAGTACTGGCACCATGGTCTGACTGTGACAGAAATGTGATCCCTTCAAAGTAAAGCCAACCCGCCACTCCTGCCCTCACAGTCCACAGCAACACCCTGCCGGAACCCCAAACTCCACTTGATGTTCTCCCTCGCTCGCGCCTTCTTCTT
Organism: Triticum dicoccoides; assembly: GCF_002162155.2. NCBI lineage: Eukaryota > Viridiplantae > Streptophyta > Magnoliopsida > Poales > Poaceae > Triticum > Triticum dicoccoides. The sequence goes on along the minus strand of NC_041389.1, from coordinate 724,713,837 downwards.
AGTCTCGCTCAAGAACACCACCGCTGGGTTGTATGATCTAATCAGATCCCTTAGTTCTCCTACTGTCGGGTCCAACCCCAAGCCCTGACAGTTCCAAACGAGAAAATTCATTGCTCCCGGCGGCCCCTCCTATCGGGGTCCACCGATCTAGCTCCATGATCACCAATGCGCTCAAAGAAAGACGACACTTTCTGTCGCTTTTCGCCAATGAGAGCATCAACACCTTCCTTCCGAGAACCTTCTCCTACCGGCACCCACATCTGCCTAGATGGCCTCTTCTTATCTCTAGCTTCATAGCCGTGGTGATCCTGCCGCTGTCGGAACGACCCCACATCACTTCTTGGCTTTCTGACGTAGTATCCAGGCCTTCTATAACCCCACATCACTTCTTGGCCTTCTGACGTAGTATCCAGGCCTTCTATAGTACTCCCTCGGTGCCTTTTCTGCCCTTCTGAATTGTCCCTCTCCATAATCCTGCTTCTTCCTCGGGGATATTACCCCCTCCCTCACCTTCTGATGCAATTCTTTCCTAAGCTCCTTTTCCCTCTTCTCCTCCAAACCTTGCCGTAGGTCCTTCTCCTTTGCCCCCTCCGCACCAGTGTGCTTCTTCTGCGGGCTCTGAATCTCTTGTTGCTCCTTCTCCTTCTGCGTTCCCTCTGCATATTGATGTTTCAGGTGGCTTGTAGATTTGAAGTAATAACCGTATTTAAATTGATGGGTCTAGACGTAAAGTAGCGAGGTGGTACTATATTTGAACAAACGATCTCTCATAAAAATACATAATGTGGAGCTAGCTTAGTTGGGCGCACCCTTTGGCAGTTGACCTCACGTTCGGAGTTCTATCCCTCACGTAAGCATATTAACTTTTGCCGGTGGGCTGCCCACGCGAGTCAGAAAGATCGAGTTAAGTAGTTTAGCGAAACGTTTAGTGCGTACAAGTCGAATTGGTACCACCTCACATATATTTTAAATTTAAACTGAAAGCGTAAATTCACGGGAAGAAGCGTATTGTGACGGTGAACCCACGGAGCCGATCCGTGCTTTATTATTAGGGAGAGATTAGGGAAAGATTAGATTTCTTCTTGCCCGAGCGATTGCTCTTTTTACTCGACTTGCGGCCATGAGAACTCTCCCTCTCTGAACCACTTTGGTCATCACTTTCATCATCGGAGTTGTCGAAGTCCTTGCTATCTGCTGAGGCCTCCTTGATGGTCTCCTTTCTGAGTGGTTGTACCTGGGATCATCTGTTGGGGGGTAGGGAGGAGGGTAATATGGGTTCGCCCCAGGGTAATATGGTGGCATGCCTTGCATGGGGTAAGGTGGATGCATTGCCCATGGTTGATATCCTGATTGATATGGACCATGATGGGGAGCTCCTGGGTGCTGAGGTGTCATGTGATCTGTCAAGCAACAGAGAAATGATTCCTCAGATCCAAGTTCTCTCTCACAGTAAAAAAGAAAAGGCAAAACATGAATCGATTGTGTATGCAGATTGACAAAAAAGGGTACAAATTCAACATGCCTGCGCAATAATAACCAGGTGAAAGGCCATTTCAAATTGGAAGAAAATTTGTCGTGTAAAAATAAGCATAATGCAGTAATATATTAGGAACAATTTGGGTCACAATTTTCACATAACGGAAAACTCAAAATAAAACATTGGTATAGGCTATGGTAGAAATAAAGTAAACAGTTCTTGTGAGCATTTGGAAAGTACAAATACAGAACATACAAAATCCGCTTATCAACTACAAATACAAAACAAAGGGTTCTTGTCAGCATTTGGAAAGTAAGTTAAGCCATGGCACCAACATACCAGCTTTAGCAGCATCTTCGCCATTTGTATCTCCATTAGAGACAGACATTGTTTCCTTATCTCCCATTAGCATAATGCCAGCAGCATTGAAGGGAGGAAATTCAGAGCGTGCAGACATTGCTTCAGGTTCAACATCAATCCACTGTCCAGTTTCATGTTTTTGCCTCCGCAAATCAATGAACTGTGTGCATGCCTTCCTATTAATTGACAGAGCACATCAAAGCAGTCAACCCAACAGATTTGATACTAATGCACTTCAGATGGAATGCAATAAATTATGCAGTTCTGATATGGAGTCGGCACAAATTAATCAGCAGCCTCAGGTTCACATCATCCACAGGAATATAAGCCGTATCCAAAGGAAAGATACTTACATCAAGCGTGAAGCACCAAAACGCTCCGCGAATGGGATCAAATATATCAGGTTGTCTATATCAAACCCAGCAGCTACTGCATGTATGAGGCGATTGCTAATATGTGGGCTCAGGATAAGCATAACCAGGCTAATAATGTGATCAATGCTGCCACTGCTTGGGCTATCTGGAAATGCAGGAATGATCTGTGTTTTAATGGTAAAACGTGGCTTGGTTTACAGGTGCCAGCTTTTGTCATCAGTGGCAGGTTCTGTGTGTGGGAAACGCAAGAGAGCAAGTGGTGGTGAACGTGGCGTCCTTTCGGGATGCTGCAAGAAATCCTCCGCTGCTACTTTGGCCAGAGCGAAAATATATATTGGAGCACATGCACCCAGGCCCTCTCTATCTAGCCATCCATTTCCTGCTTTAAGATTCGTGCAAATACGTTTCTCTTTTTTGTTTCTCCCACATAGAATATATCTTGAAGTTTAAACCTATGCGGCGTGGCAAAGCTTTCTGAGTAGAATCTAGGATAAATCGTTCAGATTTTTTTGTCAAACATAAATATACAAAATACGTTTTGTTTGATTAAAAAATCATATTTTTAGTATTTACGTCGGACAAAAAATTCTGAAAGATTTATCCTAGATTCTAATTAGAAAGCTTTGCCATCCTGCATAGGTTTCAACTTCAAGATATGTTCTATGTGGGAGAAGCAAAAAAGAGAAAATTTCATATAGAAACTTAGTTGTGTCACACGGATTTTAAAGCGATATTGGAGAGCTAGGATAGCAGGGCCTGGGTGCAGGTGCTCTAAAAATCCACGTCCTTGGCCAGAGCCAGGCTGATAAGGCAGGAGCTGTGGATGAAGTACAAGATGAAGCTAGCGCACGGCATTGGAGATGAAGACGATTTGGTGCCGGTGCTGCTGGCTTAGATCTCTGAGTTGGGCCCCCAGTGTGTGGCACTCGCCCGACCTCTCTCCCTCGAGGTAGCGGCGCCGCCCCGCCCCTGGGGAGTCCCCGTCCACACCGCCCTCAGCCCTCCCCCTCCATCGCATCCCACTACCACCACCGTCACTGAAGACGCCACGGGGCGAAGCCCCTGTGTTGAGGCGGCGGCGGCACACTCCTCGGCCGGCGGTAACGCGTGGAGGCAGCGGCGTCCATCTCCCTCCTCCTCCAACGGCAGTGCGCAGCGGGTTGGCGGTGGCCAGGAGATCTCCGGCGGCCGTTGGTGGATGAGATTTTGGTTGCGTTGAGGTCTGATCTGGGCCCGAGGGGTTTAGATCGAGATCCACTGCGGCTGCGCCTCATCTCGACAATGGCAAGAGGAGATCCCCCCTGGGTAATCTTCGCGGCACGAGGACATCTGGGTCTCTTGGCCCGGGCATGGTGGTGGTGACTGCCTTCACCACCGAAGGTGGTTGGCCAGGCTGGTAGTGACGGATCTTGGATCCCACTATTAGCACCGACGGCGAATTGGGGAGACATAGTCGCCGGTCAAAACCGATCCGACTCCGGTCATGGCGGGCGATGGCAGCGTCTACGTCGTTACCTTGATGAAGACATGTCAAGCAACTATTGTCAACCTGCTTGTGCCACTCCGGGAGAAATCCTAAGATCACCGGATCGGACGATGGGGGCGCTGCGGTGTCGTCTTCTCTATATTGGGGGCAAGGTTTGTGGAGCGGCGCCGGGTGGAAGAGGCGTGAGGTGGTGTGGCGTGCCTTCTCTCGCGTCGACGACGGCGGGTCTCGGCGGCATGGAGCAGCGGGGTCTCGCTGGTGGGCGTGTGATGATGGACGAGCGCATGATGGTGGCGTTGTCTGGCATAGTGGTGGCGTCGACGGCAGCTAGACCGGGCATGGTAGATGCAGCAGTACAACACTAAATATGGATTGGTCGCAGGTGGCAGCGGCGGCCTCATACCCGGCAGGCGTCCTGGTTGAGGAGTGCGCAGGACTGGTGGGTGCCCCATACCCGGCAGGTGTTCTGGTTGGGACCTCAGATCTTAGATGTTAGGTTTGGCTGCGAGGTCTGTTTGGTATTAGGCCCAGACTATCAGCATCCCTTCATCATCTGGATAGGAGTAGCGACAGATGTTGCCTAGACGGTGGCTTTAGTCTTATTGTTGTATGACTTTGTAAGGTCTTGTGTGAATAATTAATAAAGTGGATGCATGCATCGTCCAGATGCAGAGGCCGGGGGTCCTCCTCCTATTCTAAAAAAAAAAGTGTGTGGCACTCGTATGTGTCTGTCAAAAACGGACTGTATTTTGGTCTGTTGTGTTTTGTCTTTCCTTTAGGATTAGGCTAGGGTTGATACTTTAATCCTCCCTCGCATGCTGTAATAAGGTGTACTAGGGGTTTGGTTTTCTATGAAAATGGAGCCGGGGCTTATGCCCTTTTCCTCTAAAAAAAATCCATCACAGCGAGCTTTGTCTCCCTGGAATTGGGCCTCTTCCTTGAGCTCTGCAAGTGTGATCGTAGTACATGTCAGCTGGATGAAATTTGTATGCAGCCAACCAGTAGGACATTCTTTTCAAGTTAAGTAAGCAGTAGAAACAAAGAAGAGAATCAATAACAAGTTGTACTGATCAGGCATGTTCCTTTCAGACATAGAAAGAAGGCTCCAGGCAGCTTACCTCCTCTCCTCTGCAGCAGCAGCTGAGCACCACGATGTATCCACCAGGAACAAAGATGGGACATGACCTAGCTCAGACAGACAAGGAGCTCTGCATAAGATTAAGAGACCAACAGTTTTGTACTTACAACCGATCTGTGTGTTGCTTGCTTCATAGTTTTTCACTCCTTGTTGGTCACCAGAATTCGACTGTGGGGATGTGACAAATCTTGTGGGCCATCGAGAACCTTATAAATGACTCTACAAAACCTTATAATCAAATGGATAGCTGCTGCTAATCCAGCATGACAAAATTAGACCATTAGAGAGGTGACTTGTGTTGTTTTGCATTCCCTGGGCACATTGATCATGTCCGAGTCACCTCAAGTAACTGACCAGGCACATACGGTACCCAAGTATTTTGCACAAGCAGGCCCAAGAGAATAACCACATTAGCAATTACAGAAAGTAAGATCAGTAACACAATAGATAAATTACATATACATGAATGAATGAAGCGTTGCCAAAAAATAAAATCGCTCTGTTGAAATTAATAATCTTATGACAGGGTGGTGGCCTCAGTCAGAGCTGACGGCAAAGCAGGGGCGGGCAGAAGAACCATCCCCAGAGTTCAATTCCTCTCTGAATCACAGCAGTTACAAGTGGAGTAGAAGCAGAACAACATTAGTCAGTGAGCTACTGGAGAGGAGAGCTCCTCCGCCATCAAAATATATCTATGCTCCTCGATCGAGAATCCCAGCGAGAACTTGGTTTCCCAGCTCTCCATAAATGTTAACATAGTCTAAACGAAATGTTCAGAGACAAATCCTTACTGTAACCAATGCTAAGATCAAATCCTTACTGTAACTACAAGTGGCAGCAACTAAAAACAGTAACTGAATTTTCAGTAACTGTGGAACTTGCAATTAGTTCCAGTGAATGATTGGAGTACTCCTTGCAATTAGTTACAGTGAGCTTGCAATAACAGGTGATTTGAAATTGCAATTGGAGCATTAATCTTTCCCCTGATTAGTTGCTGCTAGTTTTGAAGGAGTTACCTAGTCTGATTTCAGTTGTTGATGAGTAAAACTAGTGCGTTCACTGTGTACTGAAAGATGAAGAAGCTCAACTGTAGAGCAGTGCGTTAAACTGAAGGTTGTTCAGTGGGACGAAGAAAGCTGCCGACTTGGCCTCGGTTATCTCGTGCAGCTCCACGAACATGGCCAACTCTTCCTAGGAGCAGGGCCTTCAGCTCTGCCTTGCGCAGGCCTCTCGAGTACACATACACGGATTTATCTCGGACTAAAAGATCTACTCCCTCCGTTCGGAATTACTCGTCCAAGAAATGCATGTATCTAGATGTATTTTAGTTGTAGATACATCCCATTTTATGACAAATAATTCCGAACGGAGGGAGTACTATGTAGGGAGTATCACCTAACGGGATACAACATAAGGGTCAAGCAATTCCAGTATTCCATTAAAAAAAAAACTAGCATATCAGATATAGTACGTACAGACAGAAGTGCGCTGTATGTATATACGGAAAATGAATGAATCATCTCAGATGGAAGAGTACACTAGCTAGTGGTGGTTGGATTGAATTTTCACAAAGACATGGAAGAGCGAATGGCCTGACAGTAGATCAAAACTGAAGTTTTGCATGAAGTTTTTTGTCTTGAGAGGTGGCCTTTTGCTTGGCAAAGCTTCACAGCACAAACTGTGGGTGGCTGTAATAACAAACGATGTAAAACCTGTTAAGTTTCATTCTTAATATTTGGGAACGGAGGGAGTACAAGCCATTTCAGCATGGAAAAAATTCTCAAACATTTGTTGAAACCTGTTGGTAATTTCAACAAATGTTTGAGATTTTTGAATAATTTAGGAGTTACAAAAAATAATTGGATATTAAGAACATCTTCCTATTTTTTAAACCACACCTACCAGCCTAATATGCAACACCCTGGGTACATTCCCTGGGTACCCATAGCAATTTCTTTTTATTTTCGAATTAATAATAAATCAAGGAATTTCAGAAGAACTTTAAAACTTTAGAAAATCATAGAAAATAATCCGTAACTCGGATGAAAACGTTTTCTACATGAAAGTTGCTCAGAACGACGAGACGGATCCGGATACGTAGCCCGTTCATCCGCCACGCGTCCCTAGCATAGTGAACCTGCAACATTTCACCTCCGGTTCATTTGTCCGAAAACGCCAAACGCCGGGGATACTTTCCCGGTTGTTTCCACCCTTTGCCGGTATTGCCTACTACTGCGTTAGGTCACCCCTAGCTCCGCGTATTGCCATGTTATGCTTTATGTTGCTTTGATTGCTCTATTATTTATTTGTGTTCCCCCTCCGTTACTTCTTTCCGGTAGACCCCGAGACTGCCGGCGACCCCAGTTCGACTACGGAGTTGACGACCCCTCCTTCTTGTCTGAGCAACCAGGCAAGCCCCCCCTTGATCACCAGATATCGCCTATTCTCCTCTATACTGCTTGCATTAGAGTAGTGTAGCATGTTACTGCTTTCCGTTAATCCTATTCTGATGCATAGCCTGACATTGTTGCTACATCTGTTGATACCTTACATGCAATCCTAAATACTTAGTATAGGATGCTAGTTTATCATCATTGGCCCTACATTCTTGTCAGTCTGCCTTGCTATACTATTGGGCCGTGATCACTCGGGAGGTGATCGCGGGTATATACTATACTATACATACATACTGTACAGATGGTGACTAAAGTCGGGTCAGCTCGATGAGTACCCGCAAGTGATTCTGATAAGGGGGCTGAAAGGACAGGTGGCTCCATCCCGGTAGAGGTGGGCCTGGGTTCCCGACGGCCCCCGACTGTTACTATGTGGCGGAGCGACAGGGCAGGTTGAGACCACCTAGGAGAGAGGTGGGCCTGGCCCTGGTCGGCGTCCGCGGTTACTTCAAAATAACACGCTTAACGAGATCTTGGTATTTGATCTGAGTCTGGCCACTGGCCTATACGCACTAACCAACTACGCGGGAAAGATATGGGCACTCGACGTCGTGGTTTCAGTCGAAGCCTTCGTGACGTCAATGACTGAGCAGCGCGCGCCGGATTGGACTGGAACGCCTGCTCTTGTATAAGGGGGGCTAGGTCTGCTTCCGGCCGCCCTCGCAACGTGCAGGTGTGCAATGGGCGATGGGCCCATACCCCTGCGCCATAGGATTTAGACCGGCGTGTTGACTTCTCTGTTGTGCCTAGGTAGGGCTGCGACGTGTTGATCTTCCGAGGCCGGGCATGACCCAGGAAAGTATGTCCGGCCAAATGGGATCAAGCGTGTTGGGTAATGTGGTGCACCCCTGCAGGGAAGTTTATCTATTCGAATAGCCATGTCCCTCGGTAAAAGGACGACCCGGAGTTGTACCTTGACCTTATGACAACTAGAACCGGATTCTTAATAAAACACACCCAGACAAGTTCCACAGACAACCCGGTGATCGCTTTTCCACAGGGCGACGAGGGGAGGATCGCCCGGTAGGATTATGCTTATGCGATGCTACTTGGAGGAATTCAATCTAGTCTCTTCTACATGCTGCAAGACGGAGGATGCTAGAAGCGTAGTCTTCGATAGGACTAGCTATCCCCCTCTTATTCTGGCATTCTGCAGTTCAGTCCACCGATATTGCCTCTTTACACATATACCCATGCATATGTAGTGTAGATCCTTGCTTGCGAGTACTTTGGATGAGTACTCACGGTTGTTTTTCTCCCCCTTTTCCCCCCTTTCCTTTCTTCCTGGTTGTCGCAACCAGATGCTGGAGCCCAGGAGCCAGACACCACCGTCGACGACGACTCCTACTACACCGGAGGTGCCTACTACTACGTGCAGGCCACTGACGACGACCAGGAGTAGTTTAGGAGGATCCCAGGCAGGAGGCCTGCGCCTCTTTCGATATGAATCCCAGTTTGTGCTAGCCATCTTATGGCAACTTGTTTAACTTATGTCTGTATTCAGATATTGTTGCTTCTGCTGACTCGTTTATGTCGAGCACTTGTATTCGAGCCCTCGAGGTCCCTGGCTTGTAATATGATGCTTGTATGACTTATTTTACTTTTTAGAGTTGTGTTGTGATATCTTCCCGTGAGTCCCTGATCTTGATTGTACACATTTGCGTGCATGATTAGTGTATGATTGAATCGGGGCGTCACACATCTAAAATCGGCATTCTCACAAATTTGACTATTGTTGGATCTAAGTAACAATCACTTGGATGGTTTGATTACAGAAGAACACTTTCATGGTTTAAAAAGCTTAGAGATCTTAACCTTGAATGATCCGACAGAACAATACTTATCTGATAATCAATTAGACATTATGGTGGGTTCAGATTGGGTTCCTCCATTTAGACTGCAAGAAGCGCATCTTGCATCTTGCCAGATGGGGCCTCTGTTTCCTGCATGGCTTAAGTGGCAAGTGGATCTTACTTTCCTTGATATCTCAAGCACAGGAATAACCGATAGGTTTCCAGATTGGTTCTCTAGTGCCTTTTCAAAGGTCATAGGCTTGGATATCTCCAATAATCAAATAAGTGGTACCTTGTCAGAAAATATGGGTAACATGTCACCGGGATCTCTATATTCTGGTTCAAACAATATATTTGGTAGAATACCACAGTTGACCAGAAATCTGATCAGATTGGACATATCAAGAAACTCTTTATCAGGACCCCTGCCATCAAATTTTGGGGGTCCACACTTGTCTTGGATAGCTCTATCTTCCAATTACATCACAAGTTAGATTCCAATGTCTTTATGTGAATTGAACTTATCCTTCTTCGATTTGGCCAGCAATCTTCTTGAAGGAGAACTTCCTCAACGTTTTAGAACAAGAAACATGCAAATTTTGTTGTTAAGTAATAATAGCTTCTCTGGCAAGTTTCCATCATTTCTAGAAAGTTGCACAGAGCTATCTTTTTTAGATCTGGCAAGGAACAAATTCTCAGGAACATTGCCAATGTGGATTGGGAACTTGGAGGAACTACGGTTTCTACGGCTGAGCAACAACATGTTCTATGGGCATATTCCGAATAATATCACAAGTCTCGAAAATCTTTATCATCTGAATCTGGCAGCTAATGAAGTATCAGGTTCCATACCTCATCATCTATCAAATCTAACAGCTAAGCTATACGTACAGGAACCTGACGCCAGCATTGATTTTTTTCGATTTTCATCAATCGATATGTCGGTAGTCATCAAGAGGCAAGAACTTAAATACAAAGGCAATGGTGTTTTGGAGATATCGAGCATTGACTTCTCATGCAACTATTTAAACGGTAAAATTCTAGAGGAAATAGCGTCTCTTGATGGATTGATAAATCTGAACTTGTCTTGGAATCAATTGAATGGAATCAATAGCGTCTCATTGGCGCGGACGAGCACTCTTGTGTATTTTCACATTAACAAAACACTATTTATAGGAATTACAGTACGTGCCTTGTCCTTCACAGCACCACGCAAAAAGAAAGTATGTGCCTTGTGCTTCACAACACCGTGCCAATATGTAACCCCATTTATGAGGGCAATGCCCCCTTTTTGTGATAACTTTCATATTTGCTGAATATGGACAAGGGGGCACATGCCCCCCCCCCCCCACCTCCACACATAAAACCTATATTCATTTGTAGCTCCATTTTATAATGCATCAGCAGAACATTATTAGGAGGTACTTTGGATTAGTTCTTCGTCGGGCCAAGCAATTTACGTCGTTGGACTAGTAGAATCTCTGGATACAGGCGAGGCAGATCTCTCGATGCCCTATAGCCGGTTATCGTTAGCAAAGAAAAAATATCAAAAGTTGGATTTAGTTAATATTGCAAGTAGTCTTCAGAACATGTTTTCGAGATTTTCGAGATTCAGTAGGATGCCCTATGATCACTCTTGTGCAGCATGTATCCAGTATATGATAACTATCTCAGCTAATACTGAAGACACCACTACAAACCTGCAAAGAAGCTTGGTAGTTGGTAATGCTAAAAACTCACTTGGTTATCCTTGAACTTTGAAATTTTGACACTAATGCTTCTCTGAACAGGTATCTCTGTCAGAGATTCAGAGAGCTATGTATGCTTATTTCGGTTCTCCTCAGTTAGCTTTAAGTTGGATTATACATTAACGCATGGCACATGGTGCGAACTAATTTGTAGCTTCCTTGACGTATTGTTGCAAGCGTATTTATGTTCTATTTCATAAGCAATTTGTATTTATTCCATCGATCCTTCTATCGATCTCACATCAGAATTCTCAATGAAAGCATCAGCATCAGTGTCAGTGTCAAAACCGGCAGATCTCGGAGTAGGGGGTCCCGAGCTGTGGATCACGGGCAGATGATAACAGGAACGTAGAGACGATGTTTTACCCAGGTTCGGGTCCTCTTAATGGAGGTAAAACCATACGTCATGCTCTTGTTTATATTATGGAGATGTATCAAGTACAGAGTTGATCTACCTCAGGATCATAAGATGTGGTCTAACTCTAAGGCTAGGTGAATAATGCTGCGCTGATGTCCCCTCTACGGGCTAAACCCCACGGCTTATATATACGCCCAGTAGGGTATCTAGGGTTACAAGGTCGGTATCTAGGCATAAGGCGGCAGGAGATATCTTGGAGTATACGACAAGTCCTCGGTGAAGGTAGTCTCGATCACGCCTCCTACGCACTGCCTCCGGAGTCCCTCTTGAGAATGCATGAAGTCCCATCGGCCCAATCCGAGGAGCACAGACCGACCAGGTTAGTACCCCCTAGTCCATGACACCGTTACCGTCCAACCAGAGCAGCACCGCCGCCATCCTCGTTCTTTCTCCAAGGCTACCATCACCGCGCCGTAGCAATAGCGTGGGGGTAATGGCCTCTGGCGCTACAGCTATCGCGCTGCATCTAACTTTTAGTAGTAGAGGGGGCCTGACTCAGCGCTACTACTACTTGTGTTAGCAATAGTGTGGGGTAGGACCCACGCAACTACTAAATAGCAGCAGAGCTGGTTGTTACCCCATGCTACTATTACTATTAATGTGTATTTCTTTTTTTCATATTTATACTGTATTTATACACCCTTATACAAATTTTTACTGAGCAAGCACAAGGTTAAGAATTAGGTTCAGAAAACTTTTATTCAGCAAGCGCAAGTGTTTCGGGTTCCTGCATGGGTACCATGTCCATCCGCTCCGGTTTTTTGAACTTGTTTTTTGTTCCTTTTTTTATAAAAATGTAGGGTAATTGCAAAAAATAACTTCGTAAATTTTAAAAAAACTTGTCCAAATTACAAAATATTCGTATTTTCAGAACATGTCCGTGATATAAAAAATAGTTCCCATTCTTTAAAAATTGTATGGAAATCTCGAAAAATATTTGTATTTTTTCAAAAAGTGATCAGAAATTTTAAGAACAAATTTTGTTTTGAAAAAATGTTGGACATTTTTAAAATATTCACGTTTTGTTTTTCACAATTTCGAAAACGTGCGTGCTTTTGGCAAAAGAAAACTAAATTACTGGGAAAACACGTGCTACAGTGTGTGTCATATCGGAGTTCCCGTCTTTTCTTTGGGCCCTGCAATGCACAAAGGCATGCAAAAAAAAAAGGCCTAACCCGTGACAAATGGTAGTCAGATGCACAGTGACCTATATGCTCAACCCTGCTCTGAATTAAGCCCAGTGACTTTGATTGGTACTCCCTCCGTCCGAAAATACTTGTCATCAAAATGGACAAAAAGGGATGTATCTAAAACTAAAATACATCTAGATACATCTCCTTTTATTCATTTTGATGACAAGTATTTCCGGACGGAGGGAGTACTTGTAGATAGGATAAATGAACTAGCTGAGCCTATGCATCAAACGATGCACATTCTGTGAGTTGACGCATCACTTATTTTAAATAAATGATGATTAATTCTTTTTAAATAGCTAGAAAAATTTATTAAATAAAAATTATTTGATTATGTGTGAATATCTTTTTCAATACATGATAAAGTGGACATTATTTGACAATGCATGAATATGATCCTTTTTAAAATATACATGAGCATTTAGAGAGAGAAAACATAAACACTATATTTTCTTGATTTAATGAACATGTTAAAAGCTACGAGAACACTTATTTTAAAAGTTATATAAAAAATTGCATTTTACTTTAACTAGATATGTAACAGTTTATGCATTTTTTTCAAAATTCATATAAATTTAGACCATTTTGAAATATATATATAAGGGAAAAGAAAAAAATAGAAAAACCATGTTGCGTTGTCGGGCTTGCCCATGTAGGGCCGCGCGTGGGCGATCTCGCCCTTCTACTTGCTACAGGCGAGACATAGGTAGATTAAAAATAGATTAAAAGAAAAGACGAGAATGCTTGTTTAAAACTCACATCGACAAAATTTTGCATTTTTTATTTGAACAGGTTATGTAACACATTTACATTTTTTCCAAGATGCATATACAGTTAAACCATTTTGAAATGTATGTATAGAAGAAAAAAATGCAAAATTAGCATAGTTAATTAGTACAGCAAAACCGGAGCTGTAAATATAGATTAGCACACGCCGGAGAGGTGGAAAGTCCAATTCGCGTAGCATCTCAAACAACAGAGGCATGACGCGCCATTATCAATCCACAATGCATTATTTAACCAAGAACAATGACTTGTATCTAGGCTTGGCTGTGTGCATCATGATGATGCAGATGCCGGGGGTCTTCCCCCTTTTCGGAAAAGGAAAAAAAATCTAGGATTGGTGTCATCACCAATTAAGTTAGCCATCCAAAGAAAATGCTCCAGGAAACAGCAAACGGCTTTCTCAATAAAATCGCAAGACGAAACTAACATCATCATGTTAATTTGTATATGGAAGGTGCAGTAAGGGATTGATATACTCTTTTTCATCTCTCTGTTGCTACATTAGCAGTTCTTCTTGTTTGGCAAAGTTTGAGAAACAAACAGGAGCTGTAATAACAAACGATGTAAAACCTGTCAAGTTTCATTCTTAGTAACTAATGGACCAACTGGGGCTGTGGCCCTTTTGCCCTAAAAAAACTAGATGAACAAGTAAGTACCCTCCACAAGGCTAGGCTACGACATATGGTTCAAGCAATTCCAGTATTATTCCATAAAAAAACCTAGCATATCAGATAGTATGTACCAACAGAAGTGCACCGCATATACGGAAAATGAATCATCTCAGATCGAGGAGTACACTACTGGTGGTTGGATTGATTTTTCACAAAGACTGAAACTGAAGATATAATTTTGACGCTTTGTTTGCTCAATTACAAGAAGAAAACAGAGGAGAGCATAGCAGTGGCACGTACTGCCCAAAAAGTGATTCAGTTGAAATTAATCACCGTAAAGTACTTACGGGGAATATACAGCGGGCAGAAGCAGCACCCATTCCTTTCTGCATCCCCAGCAGCTATCTGCTTCCCCAATCACACCCCCAATCCCCTTGACTATCTGTCAGCAGTTAGCTGGCTCAAGCTTGTCCCATGGAGAAAATAGTTGGATCTCTGCAAGCACTAACAACAGCAGAATGTGACTGACGAAATAGTTCCATCTCTTCCCTTGTGGTCTGGCCTGATGAAACTGTAACAATCAACATTGAAAGGCATTATCAATGATTAAAGGCTGACTGAATGTGCAGATGAGTCATAATGACCATACAAAGAAAGTACTAGATAGCAAATTTCAAGTGTACCTTGATTTATTTATTTTGATGATTGAAAAACAAAAGCAGATGCTATCCATCCCGGCCGGATATTATTATATCCCAATGAATGTGCTCATTCCCAGCAATAATCAATCAAAAGCCAATCCATCAAATCTGTGTAACACTGAATTTGTACATCGAGAGGCGCGCATCACTGATTAAAGGCTGACTCAAGTTGCACAAGGATGCTCATATTCAAAACAGATGACCATACAAAGATACAGTAGTAAACAACAAGTTTCAAATGTACATAGATTTATTAACAGCGAGATCCTTTAAAGCACACAAATCCTCTACTGCTGCTGCAGCTGATGGCAAGCTAGGAGAAGCCCCAAATCTGAAGGCAGACACATTGCTGCCAGTGAGGAATTAACCACACAACTTTTGCCTTCAATATCAGATTCACATGTGAATCTGCCAAGTCTTTCTTAGACATCAAGCAAGAGTGAATGCATTGTGCTAACGACAGTTACACCCAACAACATTGGCAGCGTCGATCAGGTCACGGAACAAAATCATGATCGGAACACTGCTGGGAAGAAGAAAAAAAAACACAATTCTACCGTACCAATTTAATTTACAGAGGCCGGCGAATACACAAAAATTTCTTGTCAAGTGGTGTGA
Source organism: Triticum dicoccoides (assembly GCF_002162155.2). NCBI lineage: Eukaryota > Viridiplantae > Streptophyta > Magnoliopsida > Poales > Poaceae > Triticum > Triticum dicoccoides. The sequence continues at coordinate 724,698,681 of NC_041389.1, read as the reverse complement.
GGCTGAAGCTGAATCCCAATAACCACCTCGCACCTTTGGATGTCCCTTCTCTTCTTGGAATGCTCTGCTCTGTTGGCTGCTGCTGCTGCTGCATCCACAAATTAAAGCCCACTTCTCTTGTCTTGTTTAAAGGAAGGAAGGAAGGACATCCCACTGCGAGCCATCACTTAGGTCGATATTCTATTCTGCAAACACGCAACACAATTATATCAGCTGGTGCTTTAAGAGGAATGTGGCGACAGACAGCTTCGAGTAATTCAGAGAGAGATTACAATGTACTCCCTCCGTCCGGAAATACTTGTCATCAAAATGAATGAAAATGGATGTATCTAAAACTAAAATACATCTAGATACATCTATTTCAATGACAAGTATTTCCGGACGGAGGGAGTATGTTTCAGTGCACTGTGCACAACACTTTTGAGCATTATATTAGGTAGTAGGGAAACCCCAAAAATGAAATGAGAACAAAGTGTCAAGTACGTACAACACTTTTGACCATTATATTAGTATAAGTAGGGAAAACACAAATATGAGAACAAAGTGTCAAGTACTGACCTTTCAGCATATCAACACAATTGCTTCAGTACTGTTTGTTTGCTCTGAATCAGCTGTGAAATTCAATTCACCACTGGGACTGCAGAATCCAATAAGTAGAGTAGAATAAATGAACTTGGGTCAGACAGAGTATGAACAAAGCACTCTATCTAAGGTAACTTCAAAAACACCAAATCATCCATTACCTGTGAGTGCCAATGACACCTAAACCTGTATGCATGCAATCTCCGTGCAAGATTGTATGTAGCTGGGTTCACTAGTTTCAGTACTCGGCCCCCAGGCATGCATAATTCTCATTGCTCTGGTCCTACAGGCATTTTTCAGTATCAGGCTAAATATATATAGTTGTTGTTTTCTTATAGTAAGCTGAACATTTAGAAACTGAACTTGAAAAAATATATATCTGGGGAACTTGTATAGAAAGGAACAAAAAAGGTACAAATGCACAGGCCGCTTACCTCCTCTGCAGCATCAGAGGACAGCTTCCTGGTATCCACATGGAGCAAGCTCTGCACGCATCAGAGACCACCAATTTTGTACTGTACAACAGCTAGCACAGCTGAATCAGACTATGCATGAGCATCCTCCCCTTGGCATGCACCTCGCGCTCGCACTCAACAATTTTTACTAGCTTCAAAGCAGGGAAACTCTCTATGCTTTCACAGCAACTCAAGATTCTCGTCAGCAAACTGAGATGTGCAGGAGCGGTGATGTGCGCTATCTGAAACTGGAACACAATCAATAGCCACGTTAACAAGTATACAAAGTAAAGGCGGTAATACAATAGACAAAAAAAAATACATAAGTACATGAATGAATGATGCATTGCTAGAAAAAATGGATCAGCTGAAATAAATTATCTTGCTTACGGGTCAGAGCTGATGGCGAATAATCTCCTCTGGCAGAAGCAAAACCATGCATCATTGTGTGAGCTGTAATACTTTTGAGACTAAGACTGCAACATGTTTCCGAAAAAAAGAAAGCAACTACGTACAATTCTTCCCTTGAAAAACTGTACAGAAAGAAAGGATAAGTGGTAATGCATGGTATAATCCAACACTTGAAAAATAGGCTCCAGGCCACTCACCTCCTCTGCAGCAGATGCCGGGACCAACTCTAGCACCTCCGATCCCTCGTATGGAGTATAGAGTAGAGCACCACGCCACCATGTATATATGTAGCCACTTGGAGGTTGGAGTAACGATGACCTCAGAGAACAAGCTCTGCATAAGTGACGACTTACATGAATTCAACTGTAGGGATGTGGCAGATCTTGTGGGCATCCTCCCCTTGGCAGCTCGCAGTCAGACTTGGACACAGAGCAATTCTGAGTAGCTTCAAAGCAGAGAGACTCCGTATGCACTCAGGCAAGCATGTTATGTTGGGGCAAATGCCGATGGCAAGTTCTTCTAGACAAGTCACCTCTCCCAAGCATTCTGGTAATATCTCGAGGCCATAGCACTTTACCAGCCACAATTTTTTAAGAGCGGTGAGGTTCTTCGTGCTTTCAGGCAAACATGTCAGGTTGGGGCAATCTTCGATCCTAAGTTCTTGTAGAGAACCGAGGTGGCCCAACCATACTGGGAGTGTCTCTAGATCGTTCAACGACATCAAATTTAGTTCAGTGAGAGAGGTGAAGCATCGCATGACCTCTGGCAAAGTCCTCAAGCCACTAACGAATTTTACAATAAATATCTCAAGGGTGGGAAAGTGTTCAAGTCTACTCCACTTGTCTTGAGAGAAGCTACAACTATCTAGAACCATCTTAGAAGGACGAATGGAAGACGAGAGCTTTCCGAATCCTCGTTCTGGCAAAACCGTCTCGCTGTTGCTCAAACACAAATCCATACTTATTGGGGGATATGGCAGGAACTTCAATTTTGGGCAGTCCGTTACCAATAACTGATGCAAATTAGGGATTAGAAACTCTTCGTTTTCCTCACTTGACTTTGTTGTCCACCACTCCTCCAAATTCTCCATCCACCCCAATAGCACTATTCTTAGTTTCACACAAGGTCCAGCCTCTCCATAGAATTCCTTACCAATTTTCCTAATGTTGGGAATGTTCTTTAGAACCAACCTTCTTAATTTTGGCAGTGCCCCAAATGGTGGAAGACAATCACATTCTTCCAAACCATCAAGAGTCAGTTCGCTGAGAAAAGGGAGGTAGGACGGGATGTCAAACATCCAGTCAGGGAAATCCTTGCTCGTGTACCCTCCTAGCCAAAAGTGTTCAAGACCCCGAGGAGGTACGAGCCTGTCCAGCACAGATTTACCTCCTTCGTTTTCCCAGATAAGATTTAGTACTCGAATATCTGATCTGTCACGCAGTTTGACTCTGCCCGCATCTTCCGGATTCCTGACATTCTGAAGGCTGACAAGTATCAGCTCTGAACAAGTCAGTCCCACCAGATCCACTATACTGCTGCATCCTCTACTCTCTATCTCATGTACCTTATGCGTTACTGTGCCCACAAGATTTAGACGTGTTCTAATGGGGAGGACCTGTTCAAACAATTCAGGCGCTAGACTATCAACCAGAAACTGGGTGAGACTAGTCATGCGAGTGATGCTATCAGGGATGCCCTGTAATTCCGTAAGCCCATTCATGTGCAGTATTTGAATCTCAAGGTCACCAAAAGAGGAGGGGAGCTCACTTAGTCTCAGACAGTATGACAAATAGAGACACTTCAACTTAGACAACTTGCATAGTGACTCAGGCAATTGTCTGAGCTTCGCACAACTTGTTAGGTTCAAATCTTCAAGCTTGGAGAGGTCACCGAAACATTCGGGGAGTTCTTTGAGGTTATGACAGTCTGAAAGATCTAGGTATTTCAAATGAGTAAGTTGGCAGAATGATCCTGGCAGCATTGATACCTTGTAGCAACCAGAGAGGTTCAAGAACTCTAGTGTCCTAAGGTGACCAAAATCAGTAGGCAGGTTTTCTAGCTCATGGCAACTTGATAGGTTCAGATGCTCCAAACACGGAAATCTAACATTGTCAGGTAGTTTGGCGATCTTTGAACAACTTGACATGTTTAAGAATGAGAGTTTAAGAAGGCTACCAAATCTATCAGGGAGCTTATGAAGAGCACAACAATCTGACATGTCTAGGTGGTGCAAGCATGTAAGGTCACAGATTGATTCGGGCAACTCTTGGAGTATACAACACCCGGATAGACTAAGGAAAAATAGTTTGGAAAGCTCCCCTAGTGATGCAGGTAGCTTACTAAGCTTGCTACTACCAGATAGGTCCAAATAGCAAAGTTTTCTGAGGCGACAGATACTGGTAGGCAAGGTTTCAAGCGAGGAATTGGACAGGATGAGAGTTTCCATGTTTTGAAGTCCATGAAAATGCTTAGGAAGTGATTTTATTGACAATCCCGTGGTATCAAGATACCTAAGTAGCTTCAACTGACAAATGGAAGATGGCAGCATCACGCTACTTGGAGCAGATTGGCCATTCGCTGAATGTCCACTTAGGTCCAAGACACGTATGTAACTGGACCGAGAAAATGCCTTTTTCGGGAGTTGCAGTCCCCCCAAATCTCTAAAGTGGAGGGATCTAAGATTGTTTGGAATATATTTGAAAACTTTAGGATCATTCTTGAAGTTTGTTAACTGCGCATGTCGGCAGTAACGAGCTCTATTCCAGGTGGTGCTTTTGGTTCCATCTAGATCAATTAATTCATCAGCAACAATTATTGATGCAAGATCATGCACCAAATCATGCATGACGAGTTCTGGAGGAGCTTTGGAATGCAATGGACTTGGACTAACCTGCACATATGACTGCTATCAATAGTAATACAAAGAGAAATGTAAAACCCCTTGAGAAGAGGAAATGTTAAAATAAAGTTAAGAGAAGACACTAAGATGTAGTAAAATTAAAATTTTCTCAAAACTTGTGGAGCTCTCATACAATAAAATTATCTTGGGCACAAATTTTTACCAGAAACCATCGATTTTCATGTATTGTATTTAAGCCGTTAAAATTTGGATAACTAATAAAGCATGTAAAGCTAATAATGCATATTGTTGTATACGTGCAGTTTTTATACATACTTCTCCACATATGTTTTGTTAATTTTTTGAAAATTTTCTGGACTTATTTACTAACTAGTTCAGTAAGTTTGAACTAATTAGATAACTTGCTTACAAACTAAAAATTATGAAGAGTGGCTATTAAAAGAACCACTCCCTAGGCGGCACTGGGGTTCCTAACTCTAACCGCAAGAAGTTCACCCATGCATGCACTTTACACCGCCAACAAGGCCTCCAGGGTGGTGATGGGCCCCGCTCCAAAGGTGGTAGGGAGACCTCGCATTCGTACAGCTCCGGGAGGGGAAATGGAAGCCAAATGGTAATCTGGGGGCTGGCAAGGCCTCTTCGAGAGAGAAGGTGCTCAAACCATCTAAGACCAAATTCATGTAAACCACATAAAGGAACAAAAACCATCTGTTGGCATTTATTCCTCTCTACTCCATTTCGACACCACCGCCAAGAGGCACCGGACATGTGGGCCTTCCTTTGAAACCTTGAAGGCCTAAACTTAAATCCATCTCCTGGAGCCTAGCCTCCCATGCTCCCTCAACCCTCTCCCCTATATTCTCCACTCTTGTACTGGAGGCACAATAATGCTGTGGGCTCCCTAGCAGAAGACCTTGAAGAATATGGACTAAAGGGCCATGGGTAGAGCTTAGGGACTAGTCGTCATAGTCACACACACGACCACCAAATGTGCTTTAACTGTAATTTTCTTTGTTTCTGTAATAAGTTTGTGAACTTTTAAGTCGATCCAAGTTTGTTCCCGTGAAACTATTATGTTGAAATGTTATGCTGGCAGATATTGCAAATGACATTTTCTACAATTATTAAATTAATATTCATTTAGCGGGTTGCACGGAGAGAAATGTATCTTCCTTTTTGAAAAACAAAAGCGGCAGGTTGCAAGGAATGCCACAAATTCTCACAAGAGAACTATAGTACCATGCACATAATTTGGCAGGCTCTAACTAGCATTGAATCATCAATATGTGATGTTACTTGAGAGATCTATAGCGAAGAGTCTAAAATAAATGTAACATTTCTGATTAAAAATCAAGAAAATAAATAAATTATTTCGATAGAAATATTGATTAAATTTTAGATTTTAATTTTGTGGCACATAATCTATACATTAGATCTAGGACTCGAAGGACAAGAAAGAATCTCAAACAAAAATAATATGCAAACCCAACATAGTCAAACAATAGACTACTAAGTACAAATAGAAACTTGTTAGTACTAAACATAAATATAAATTAAGAAATGGACATATTCATGCATTACGAGGAATTAAAACCAAACTATAGTTCCTTTTCTAGAGCCATCGTAGAATATAATTTGTGAAAGTGTGCTCTTGGCTATGAAGTTGAAAAAACATAATCATAAAAATAAAATAGCCATACAAGAGAAATGGTGTCAATGGGTACTAACCGAAGAGGACCCTGGAATCCGAAGAAAAGACATCCCCAAAAGGTAGTTGATGCACTTTTGACCATCATACTCTGGATAAATGTATCCAAGGGCATTCCATTGCTGGATTAGACGATTGCTATCCATGACAAAGCCCTTGGGGAAGGCTGCCAAGTACGTGAAACGCATTTTGAATTCTATCTTCATGTAGTAATAGCTCAGCATTAGCCTCTCTAATGTTTCTTTCTGATGTCCTTTCAAGCCCAGATCAACCTTGGAGTCTCTTATATCTTCCCATGCCCCCACGGTCCTTAGCTCCGACATTACTTGCCCAAGAGCATTTGCCACGAGCGGTAAACCCCCACACTTCCATGCAATCTGCTTTCCAATTTCTTCCAAGCGACTGTCATGATCATCAGGCCCGAATGCCTTTTGCTTCATTAATTCCCAACAGTCACCAGGTTCTAAAACATCCAAGTTGATTTCGTGAGCCTTGGCCGCAAGAACAAGAAAACTAGTTTGCAGTTGTTGCGCTACGCTTCGGTTTCGGGTCGTTACTATAATCCTGCTACCCTTGCGGCCATGCTGTAACATCCGCTTCAAACTTTCAAGTTTATCTGCGTCTTCTTCCCAGAGATCATCCAGAACAATCAAGTATCTTCTAGTAGCAAGTTCTTTGCTCAGATTATCATACAGAAACTGCATAGTACAATTGTTAAGGTTGATGTTGCTAACCAAGCTTTTTAGGATGGCACTCCCAATTTTGTGCAAATCAAATTCCTTGGACACATGGACCCAGACTAAGGCGTCAAAGACACTGACCCTCTTGTCTGCAAGAACCGATTCAGCCAATGTGGTCTTGCCTATGCCACCAAGTCCAACAACTGAAATGATGGAGATATCCTGGTTAGCTTCACTTGTGAGTAGCAGGCTGATTATCTTCTCCTTCTCCATATCCCTCCCCACCATTCTAGTGTGCATGCCAACACCATTCCAGTTGGCTGCAAAAGTTTCCTGATTTCTGTTCCCTTCTCCCCTTGCTTCTTGAGGGACAAGGTTGAGCACCCTACCACCCTCCTTTTCAATTTTGTCTATTTTCTTCATCACGTTCTTCATATTGTGGGGCATTGTTACCCGCTGCAAGAGTTGATTGTGTTTGGAAAACCACAAGTTGACCTGCAAATATAAAAGTTGAAGTCAAGTTTAGGCTGCAAGCACATCTTTTGTAGGATTTGTTTCAGATTCTCATCCGCTGCGAGGATGAAGAAAATGGATGCATGTTAGTTACAAAAAAAGGAAGGGATAATTTTTTTCGTGAATACGCAAAGTTTGCGTATCATTTCATTGATAGGAGAAAGCAGACTGAGTACAGAAGAGGTACAACACATGACACGAACGCAAAGGCATGAGCATGGCACCCGGAGCAGAGACAAGGGATGCTCGGCCCAAACAAAAAAAAACACCGCTAAACCCATGAAGCCTAGAACTGAGGAGGCAAGCCGGACCAGTGCGACATCCAGCATCTCGAAAACCAAATATAGGGACGCTTCAAGCAAACAAGATAGCGCCCTCAAGAAGGGAAACGACCTGGAGGTGCCGCCGCCATCCGGTCCGAAGAACCGGACCCGCGGTTTCCCCATGCTCGAAAAGGGGTACGTATAAAGGCCATGGCAGCGCCTCCAAGAAGGGAAACGATACCCGTGGGTGTTGCCGCTGCCAGCATCGGTAAGCCAAGCAGGGATTTCTCCCCGGCCTATGTACAAGCAATCCCAATGCCGCTGAAGCATGGTTCCGAAGATGATGAAGTCAGGCCACTCGTCAAGACCGCCACCACAGGAGGGGTAGGGCTGCATCTGCCGTCGAAGGGTGGCACTTGGCGATGTTGAAAAGATGCGAGCTTTGGATTAGGCCAAGTTACAAGGCGGCAAGGTGGGCGGGGTCGAGGCAGTGGAGAAGAGAGCCGAGATGTGAGGGAAGTGGCAACTACCGGCAACGCCGGCAAGCAAAGGAACCGGAGAAGGAGTGCAGATCCGGGCTGCCGAGTACGGAGTCACCGAACCACCAACGACCAAAGGAGCTGGAAGGGACGCAGCACCCGCAGCGCCGGGGCAGGAACTATGCCGGCAGAGGACGCTGACGAGCCGTGGACGCTGGAGGATGCAGGTCCAGGGCCACCGGGACCGAGGCAGCGCCGGCAAGGAAACCACCATGAAGAGCCAAACGCCCGCCAAGAAAGACCACCGTGAGCACACATAACCATCTCGCTGTAGCCGCCAATGCAGCCCGGAAGACGATGTCGTCGGAGACACCGCCATGCCCCGAGGCAGGGCCGGTCGCCGCCAACCCGGCCGAAAGCATCCCACGAACGCTCAACCAGCAGCAGCAACAAGAGAGATGTTGTGCCGTCGAGTCGTGGGGGTCCTAGGGGGCGAGGGAGGAGCTGCCGCGGGCCAAGGCCGCACCGCCGCGCCAGCGAGCAGGGGTC
>NC_041389.1:724673649-724689812 GCF_002162155.2 Triticum dicoccoides | reverse complement strand
TGAGGGCACGGGGTGTCCTGTGCTCTACGCGAACATTGCGAAGTCAACATGTTCAGTTGGTCAAGGAAGGTATAATAAAGATGGGTTATGGCATAATCAGATATACAAAGACATTTGCTCCAAACATGATAATGAAATGATTGAACCATATCTGTTTATACATACTCCCTCCGTTCCACAATTTAGTGCTTATAGATTTTTTTCAAAAGTTAAACATTACAAAATTTTGACCATATTTATGGAGAAAAATAGGTACATCTAGAATACCAAATGCACATCATTGAATACATCATAAGTTATATTTTCAGAATGTACATGTTTGGTATTGTAGGTGTAGAGAGTTTTTCTCTATACACTTGGTCAAAGTTGATAAAGTTTGACTTTCAAAAAAATCTATAGACACTACATTGTGGAATGGAGGGAGTATTACATATAGAAGAATCAAAATCTCAATGAATTCCTAAAAATTATTACGTCATGCCCTTATCACTTCGTATATCACGCAGGTAGAACCTATGTACGGGAGCCTCTGCTTTATAAAAGTTGGGGCGGGCGGGAGAGAGCAGTGATTCGGTTCCTAGGCTCATCAACACCCATGCTAAAAAAAACCAAAACAAATACTAGAAAAATTCATAAAATTTCATTTTTTTTGCATGGTAGATAACTTGGTGCGTGAGATCCTTTTCAAATTCAGATTATTTGAACATCTGAGTAGCTCTTGGCAACAAGACTAATTCGGGTTCTGTAAAAAAGTTTATTGTTCATGTACTATTCTATTCTGACCTAATTTTTTTTCTGTTAGCATAGCCTCTACTACTTACAAACAATGTAAGGTTCCATTATTTATTTTTATTTCCGCCACCCCTTTGGTCAACATTCCCAGTATGATAATCAATCATCTTAATTTACTATACCTTCTGAACCAATTTCACTTTAATTTACTTACCAAATTTCTCATCAAACTATAATGTAAATCACGGGCGTGATTTGATAAGCATTTATGTACACCATCACATTAATATGGACACATAAATTTATATCCCGTTGCAACGCATGGACTGTCCTAGTACTAATGAAAAGAAACTAGCGTTCCTTCTCCAGTCAGCAAAACACTTCATCAACCAGTTCCCCCTCCTTCGAGTTATTTACCCAAAACCACCACACTTGGGGCTAGGTTAACAACTTGATACCACATTTGAGCCAGGGCAAAAAAACCATCGATTCTGCCCCTAATGTGTAATGCGGAGCACTGATGCTCGAATTTGGTCGCGAAAACAGCAAAACCGATAGGTGGGGCCTTCTTGTCGCGCTGGCGTGGCGTGCCTATGTAGATTATTTGCTGAGGTGGCCGAAGGCCCCATCTGTCGGCCTCTCTCTTCTTCCCCTCTCTCCCTCCAATCCACCACCTCCCACCACTGCCTTATCCCGCACCACCGCCGGAGCCCAACCTCGGCGAGATACCCCACCACCGACGAGCAGCCCCGCCGCCCCGGCCACCAAAAATCCGCGTTGAGCCGCGCCAGATGTTTCCCTGGAAGAACGCATTAGTGAGCTGCATCGACCATTGCCTGGCGGCGCGAGCAGTGACTGTCGGCCCGAGCTGGCGGTGAAATGGCGGCGCGAGCAGTGGCTGACGGCACGAGCAGTGGCTAACGCCACGAGCAGTGGCTGGCGGTGAACTAGAAGCATCGGGTCGCCCCCTAGGTGTCTCCTACGCGGGAGATCCTGCTCGGGCTAAGGCTAATGGAGGCGGTTGCGGCGTCGGGCCCGGCGGGTGCCAAGATGGAGCACGCGTCGGCACTGCTGGAGCTGCTGTACCCGGTGGCCGGCGGCGGTGCACAGGGAGGCCCTGGCCGCGCGCCATGGAGGGCATGTCCTGCCGCGGTCGCGAGTCCGCCATCGGCCTCCCCTGCTCCTGAGCCCACCGTCGCCTTCGCAGCCAGAGAAGACCACCATGGGCTTCGCCCGAGCTTCTCCTTGTCGCAGCTGCATCACCCGTTCCCCGGTGCGCTGTTGCACGGCCTCACTTGGTCGTGGCGTCGATGAAGACACACCCATAACGTGTTTGTTGAAATGCCCATGCGAAAATTGGAGAGAGAAATAAAAAGAAAAAGTGATAAAAGATAAACATTCTAGTCATTGACAGGTGGGGCCCTTGTCCAACTCAGCAAATTGTCCACTCAAGCACGCCATGTCAGCCCGATAGGCGGGCCCCACCTTCGGTTTCGCTGTTTTGGCGACCAAATTCGAGCATCAGTGCTCCGCGTTACACATTAGGCGCAGAACCGGTGGTTTTTTGTGCCCTGATGTGGTACCAAGTTGTTACCCTAACCCCAAGTGTGGTGGTTTTGGGTAAATAACTCCCCTCCTCCCACCATGTCCTTTCACTGATATTTTTTTTGGTTCAACCGGTTTTTAGTCCAACCGCACCCTTTATTTGGCACCTTCCTCGTACGCTAGCCAATCAACTTAATTTACTCACCTTGTGCACCAATTTCACCTTAGCTTACTTACCAAACACTTTTTTTTACATAATGACCGGCATGATTTGGTAAACATTTTTGTACAATCACGGGCAGGATATAATAAAATTTATTTGCACAACCACGTTAATTGAGTAGTTAAATCTCAAGCTAACAGTAGTAGAATATTTATATCTTGTTGCAATGCACATGCATTGTTCTATATTTAAAAAGCTACTACAGAAGAGAACAATAGCAGGAAAATAATATAGACTAGTTTTTAGTGGCATGGAAGAGAGGAACGAGACGGCTTATCGTCCTCTGATTGCGCTGGCCTGCCGGACTCATGTGGGTCTCATACCCATCTCCCTTGATGCGCTATCTATCACAACACATTAAAGAAGAAGAAGAAGAAGAAGAAGAAGAAGAACAACGGGAGCCTTGGGTTGAACTGAAGAAGAAGAAGAACAGGAGCGGCGTACGCCAGCGTAGATGGGAAGTCGCATATGGAGATAGGAGAGGAGTTAGTTACCTTGGGTTGGGTATTGTTGATGAGCTTGTTGGCGTCCAGCTCATCCAGCACGTCCTCCATGTCGTAGGCGGCATGCTTAAACTTGGTAAGCCAACGCTGAAACACTCTTCCACCACCTTGGCCTTGTCGACGAGACCTGTCGTCGGCATCGCCTAGCAAGGCCTCGACACCTTTCATCTTCTCCTCCATCTCCAGCACCTTCTCTCTGTACCCGCACTGCAAAGTGATCTCGGACGAAAGCTTGCTCAAGATTTGTTTCCCCACGGCACCTGCAATCACACTCCCCAGCATGCTCATGGCTGCTCCCAGCCAAGCCAACTCTTTTTTTTTTTGACGGTAGCCAAGCCAACTCTTGGTGGGAGGGATTATGCTGCGTTTGATTGCTGTGACACAATTGCCACGGTGAGCGTATTCACTCAACATTTATTTATAGTACTCCCTCCGTCACGGTTTAGAAGGCGCAGTTAAATTTGCGTGTGTTTCCACAATAGACAAGGTTTAGGGCGCATTGCATTTATTTCTAGTAGCTAATTAGTACTTCGGAGTACTATTTCTATATGCATGCGTAGCGTGAATGCTATTTTTTAGCTCATCTCACAACCAATAGATAACCACCTAGGTCCCAGAGAATTTCCAAGCGCGCCTTCTAAACCGTGACGGAGGGAGTACTACAGAGGAAACTCGCAACAGCCTATTATGCATTTATTTGGCACCAACTTTACTGTCGTGGTAGGTAGCAGCAAAGTAATTAATACTACTGTCATGTTGTTTTCCGTGTGTATGAACCCGTAAGACTTCGGTCCGTCCATCATCATCATGTGAATGCAAAAAATGAAAATGAAAATTGATGTTGAAAAAGAGCTTATCTTTATTTATATTTGCAGGGGATTTCAATCATCTTCTCTTTATTAAACAACTGTCAAATGTATATACAATGGTAGTATTTTCTTTTTATACGCCAAAAGGGTTTACATAGCATGAATAGAGATATCAGGAAACCCACGTGAAATTCCTAATAACGTGTTTTGGTGTAAAATAACACTGGCTAGAGCGTGGCTAGATGGAGGCTGGCTCGTGGAGATGTTTCACTGGGCGGCTTGACGAAGGCCTAAAGATGAAGATTCTTCTTACTTGGGAGATAAGCAGCAGAGTAGAACACGGGTTGTGGTATGACCCGAAACCTATTGTAAACCTAGGGACTCGGCCTATAAAGGGGAGCCCTTAGGACGGAAAGACTTAAGTTGTAATCTCTCGAAAGCTAGGTTGGCGATTCCGCATCCTTGTAATCGAGATCTCCAAGCAATATCAAACAAGCAGGACGTAGGCTTTTACCTCCACCGCGAGAGGCCAAACTTGGGTAAACTTGTGTTCTTCGTTCCCGATCAACCCCGTTCAAGGCCTCCGGACTTAGTCCTTTCATGAGGACATCTACAGTGAAAAAACCATGACACAAAGAGGCAGCTAAGAAGGATATGGAGAGGGCGTTTGAATTGCTCCAAGCTCGTTGGGGTATTGTTCGTGGTGCTGCAATGATGTGAGAAGCGGATACACTTTGGCAGCTCATGACATGTTGTGTAAATCTTACACAACATGATTGTCGAGGATGACGGTGAAGGGGCAGCGCGCATGCATGATTTCAAGAATCCCATTGTTCAGGTCCATCTCCCGGAACAAGAGGCAGAGAGCATGGCCAACTTTTTAGAGATGCATCGGCAACTACGAGATCAACATGTTGATATGCAACTTCTGGATGATCTTGTGGAGCATATATGGGTCCACACCGGAAATCAGTAAATTTTGCCTCTAATTTTATCAATTATGAACTATGAACAATATTTATTTCTGAACTATATTTAGATCATGTACTATTAAGTTGGAACTATTTTGTATTTTTGTGCACCAAAGCTATGTTTGTCCAAAATGATCGAAGTGCATGTGTTTGCATGGATTTGATGTTTTGAAAATAGAGTCCGTGGTTGCAAATGCCAAGTTTTGATGCCCGTCCGGTCACTGTCCACGGGCGTATAGGGTGTCGGATTAGCTACTTCCAGTTTGTATATGATCTGAGTGTGCACAGTGCTTCTAGAAGGGCGAAATGAGGGGCAGTGTTGAAAAGATATAACAACTCCTTGGTTAATGGCTCTCTATACATCCCTTTCATTTATTGTACCTAGGAACGCGCAGGTAAGCTCGAAGCACAGTGAGCTGTTGCTGATGGCTTCCAAACCAAATTAAAGCTCATCGTCCTCTCACCGAGTGTGAGTGATGACTGAGTCGTGCTGATCACATGTACTCCCTCCGTTTCAGTTTACAAGTCCTACGCGTATACCTAGGTTGCCAATTTAATCACGCTAATATAAACTATATAACACAAAAATTATATCATTTGAAAATAGAACATGTGAAGTATATATTGGTATATTCTTTGTAATATATGACTTGTATTAGGTTGGTCAAATTAACGACCTAGGGGTACGCGCACGCCCTGTAAATTGAGAGAGAGGGAGTATATGGCAGAATTTATTCCATGTCTGGCAGGACAAATCATGGACGACCGCACATCACAACCATGAATTGAACCACCACCTCTGGCGGGCCAGTGAAGCTGTAACGAATTCATAGGTGAAGAATCTTTGCTGAAGTTGAACTCAAGCAGCAGATTAAGTACTGTACAAGTCACTGTTTCCAAATGGAATGGAGCAGCAGCTGTGTGAATGCGAATGACTTGAGAAACAACTTGGAAACTCGCAACAGCCTATTATGCATTTATTTGGCACCAAATTTACTGTCGTGGTAGGTAGCAGCAAAGTAATTAATACTACTGTCCTGTTGTTTTCCGTGTGTAGAACCCGTAAGACTTCGGTCCGTCCATCATCATCATGTGAATGCAAAAAATGAAAATGAAAATTGATGTTGAAAAAGAGCTTCTCGTTATTTATATTTGCAGGGGATTTCAACCATCTTCTCTTTATTAAACAACTGTCAAATGTATATACAATGGTAGTATTTTCTTTTTATACGCCAAAAGGGTTTACATAGCATGAATAGAGATATTAGGAAACCCACGTGAAATTCCTAGTAACGTGTTTTGGTGCAAAATAACACTGGCCAGAGCGTGGCTAGATGGAGGCTGGCTCGTGGAGATGTTTCACTGGGCGGCTTGACGAAGGCCTAAAGATGAAGATTCTTCTTACTTGGGAGATAAGGAGCAGAGTAGAACACGGGTTGTGGTATGACCCGGAACCTATTGTAAACCTAGGGACTCGGCCTATAAAGGGGAGCCCTTAGGACGGAAAGACTTAAGTTGTAATCTCTCGAAAGCTAGGTTGGCGATTCCGCATCCTTGTAATCGAGATCTCCAAGCAATATCAAACAAGCAGGACGTAGGCTTTTACCTCCACCGCGAGAGGCCAAACTTGGGTAAACTTGTGTTCTTCGTCCCGATCAACCCCGTTCAAGGCCTCCGGACTTAGTCCTTTCATGAGGACATCTACAGTGAAAAACCCATGACACAAAGAGGCAGCTAAGAAGGATATGGAGAGGGCGTTTGAATTGCTCCAAGCTCGTTGGGGTATTGTTCGTGGTGCTGCAATGATGTGAGAAGCGGATACAATTTGGCAGCTCATGACATGTTGTGTAAATCTTACACAACATGATTGTCGAGGATGACGGTGAAGGGGCAGCACGCATGCATGATTTCAAGAATCCCATTGTTCAGGTCCATCTCCCGGAACAAGAGGCAGAGAGCATGGCCAACTTTTTAGAGATGCATCGGCAACTACGAGATCAACATGTTGATATGCAACTTCTGGATGATCTTGTGGAGCATATATGGGTCCACACCGGAAATCAGTAAATTTTGCCTCTAATTTATCAATTATGAACTATGAACAATATTTATGTCTGAACTATATTTAGATCATGTACTATTAAGTTGGAACTATTTTGTATTTTTGTGCACCAAAGCTATGTTTGTCCAAAATGATCGAAGTGCATGTGTTTGCATGGATTTGATGTTTTGAAAATAGAGTCTGTGGTTGCAAATGCCAAGTTTTGATGCCCGTCCGGTCACTGTCCACGGGCGTATAGGGTGTCGGATTAGCTACTTCCAGTTTGTATATGATCTGAGTGTGCACAGTGCTTCTAGAAGGGCGAAATGAGGGGCAGTGTTGAAAAGATATAACAACTCCTTGGTTAATGGCTCTCTATACATCCCTTTCATTTATTGTACCTAGGAACGCGCAGGTAAGCTTGAAGCACAGTGAGATGTTGCTGATGGCTTCCAAACCAAATTAAAGCTCATCGTCCTCTCACCGAGTGTGAGTGATGACTGAGTCGTGCTGATCACATGTACTCCCTCTGTTTCAGTTTACAAGTCCTACGCGTATACCTAGGTTGCCAATTTGATCACGCTAATATAAACTATATAACACAAAAATTATATCATTTGAAAATAGAACATGTGAAGTTTATATTGGTATATTTTTTGTAATATATGACTTGTATTAGGTTGGTCAAATTAACGACCTAGGGGTACGCGCACGCCCTGTAAATTGAGAGAGAGGGAGTATATGGCAGAATTTATTCCATGTCTGGCAGGAAAAATCATGGACGACCGCACATCACAACCATGAATTGAACCACCACCTCTGGCGGGCCAGTGAAGCTGTAACGAATTCATAGGTGAAGAATCTTTGCTGAAGTTGAACTCAAGCAGCAGATTAAGTACTGTACAAGTCACTGTTTCCAAATGGAATGGAGCAGCAGCTGTGTGAATGCGAATGACTTGAGAAACAGCTTGGAAACTCGCAACAGCCTATTATGCATTTATTTGGCACCAAATTTACTGTCGTGGTAGGTAGCAGCAAAGTAATCAATACTACTGTCCTGTTGTTTTCCGTGTGTATGAACCCGTAAGACTTCGGTTCGTCCATCATCATCATGTGAATGCAAAAAATGAAAATGAAAATTGATGTTGAAAAAGAGCTTCTCTTTATTTATATTTGCAGGGGATTTCAATCGTCTTCTCTTTATTAAACAACTGTCAAATGTATATACAATGGTAGTATTCTCTTTTTATATATATGCCAAAAGCATGAATAGAGATATTAGGAAAGAGGTAAATACACTAGAAGTCACAGAACTTGCACACAATGTTCAGTTTAGTGTATAAACTTATAAAATACGTGTTTCTGGTCATCTAACTTGTCATCTTGTTCATATACGGTGTTTCCAAGTGTATCCCTACGGGTGCCAACGTGGCAGGGCCACTGACCGTCAGTGGCTGAGGCTGTTTTTTTGTAAGAAAGGACCCATACATTCTATTTATTTTTACACAAAAAATCATCAAATAATATGAAAGAAGCTGCAGCGCATGATGGGATTCAAACCGAGGAGCTAGCACGATCCGCCTAGCATAGAGAGCCATGAGACCAACTAACAATTGATGCTTCCTCAAAAAAAAACTAACAGTTGATGCTAAAATGCACAGTTAAAGCTATTTAACACGTACTGCACGAATAAAAATAGAAATTAAAACGACAAAAGGTTTTGCTGAAAAGGGAAAGCCCCAGTTTGATACTATGGCATCGTGTACAAGTGCCAACCATCAGGCCACAACGACACTTAGAGCAACTCTAGCAGACCCTGCAAAACGCCAGCCTGCAAAACGCGTTTGCAGTTCACGCAAAATAGTTTTTGCGGCCGGCGCGGGCTGGCACAGATGCAGACCCCGGCCCCCAAACGAATCCGTAAAAGAGTATATTCGCGGAATATTCTCACTAGTAGAAAAAGGGCCTATTGTCCCGGTTGGTAAGGGCCTTTAGTCCCGGTTCCTGAACCAGGACTAAAGGGTAGGTACTAATGCCCTGGCCCTTTAGTCCCCGGTTCAATCCAGAACCGGGACAGATGGGCCTCCACGTGGCCTGTGCGCTCAGCCCTGGCAGGAGGGCCTTTGGTCCCGGTTGGTGGCACCAACTGGGACCAATAGGCATCCACGCGTCAGCATTTCTGTGGCTTGGGTTTTTTTTTTTTGAAAAGTGGGGGGTTGGGGGGTTTTGGGGGGTTAATTTAGGTGTTTCATATATTGTGTTAGCTAGCTAATTAATAGAGGGAAGTGTCCTCTCTTTTGTCCGTGCTTGGTCGACACTACATACTATACATACGTATAGAGAGGACTAGCTAGACACGCTAGCTAGCTAGTAAGCAAACGAAGGAAACAGAAGATCGTCATGAACATATATGCATACAGAGAGAAGTGATATCGACCACCTCTCCTTCTCCGAGAGATTGGTCGAACAACAAGTTCTCGTATATCTATCCGACACTACCGGCTACATATATACAATAATTATATTTTACAAATATAATCTCCTAACATACGGTCGTGTGGTCCACATAGTATTCTCCGTCTTCAGCGATCACGTGGTCAAGAAAGAATGCCGCCAATTCCTCTTGAATTGCTCGCATGCGATCTGGTGCCAGGAGTTCATCCCGCATCCGAAACATCTAATTTTAAGAAGGGGGACAATACATATATATGAATGAATGAAACTCAACACAAATGATGGTAATAAAATAAAATTGTGAATATTGTTATTTACGCACTTCATATTGTTTGTCAGAGTAGCCCGGCTCAGAGGTCGTGTGGCGGATGGACTTGCAAATGTAGTATCCACAGAAATCATTCCCTTGTTCCTGCCACAACCACTTTACAAGAAATAGAGGTCAATTAAACTGATAATTAGCAAGCATGCTAAATGCTATTGATGAAACTAGCGCTTGAATCACTAGGAGATGCGTGGAATATGCTACTATAGTACTTACTTACGGGTGTCTAAATTGCAGCTTCTTCGGCGGTCCCGGAGCTTTTTTGGTGAATTTTCTCCAACCCCTGCCATACAAAGAAAACAATTACTTGATATCAGAAATGAACAAAGTTGCTGATATGGTGAATAATGATCGATTTAACTTACTTCTCGAGCATTTCAGTCATGTCCTCATACTCCTTGGGATCTTTTCGTCTCGAGTCTAAGACAGTTACTACTCCCTGCTCAAGCTTAATCTCTAGGAGAATATAGTGGAAGCTGCGCACGCATGCATAACTCATCAATATTACATTACTATAACCTGGACTAATAAAGGGAAACCGAATATGCCACAAGACAGTAACACTCACTTGAAGTTGTAAGGAAAGAGTATTATATCTTTGTATCCATTTATTACCAACGATTGTAGCAAGTTGGCCTCGGTATTTTTGGCATGAAATTCAACCTCAGTTGCATCTATGAGATATGTGTTAATGAACCCAATATCACCCACTTGTCTTTTCTTCAATTCGGCGATCTTCAATCTGCATAATATAGTGAGGATAATTATAAATACATGCAATGAAAGAGCTGAGTTATATAGAGAGACTTAATGACAGAAGTAGTACTACTTATAGACAGTAGCAGGTGACCGTTGCTTTATCGAGGGCCAATTGATTGAAAAACTGATAAAACTCCTCAAATAGAATAGGCAACAGTTCAATTCCAACGAGGTCATGCTCCTTTTTAACTCTCACATACAAAGTACTCCTCCCCTCAGACTCTCTGCAGAATTTCATGTACCAATCATGCAATCTTCGCATCATCGTTGATAGAGATCTTTCATCTTTGACGAGAGGCTTCCCGTACTCGTATCTTTGTATCTGCACCTCCAAGAAATCATAATGCACATCGTCGGGCAGGTAATCTCCAGGATTGCTATAACCGGGCACCATCCTCGGATCGACGATGTCGCTAGCAGGCACCTTGAGCGGGGGGCACGATTGCTTCGCTTGTTCGCCGAGCTGGGCAATTTGTTTCCCAGCTCGTCGTTCTTTCATCCTTTGATCACTTTTAGTACTTCCCGACCTCTCCACTTCGGCAAATGCCTTTCCAATAATGCGCTCATAGTTGCCTTTCGGCGGAGACTTGGGTGGTTTTGTCAGGGCAGCCAGAGTGCGCTTCGCTTTCACCGGATCTACCTTCTCCTCCGGAGGTGGATGTCTCTTTGCTTTCAACCCTTCAAAGAAGTCCTTCACTTCAGTCCGGGAGATCTTCGCGTTTTCCTCCGGGGTCCTCTCGTACGGTAACTTCTCTGGAGTCTTCAGAGAAGGACCGAATCTGTATGTCCTCCCGCCTTTGGCTCTACTGCTAGACGCCGGTAGAGCAGACGGAGCGGATGTCTTCTTTCCTTGCTTACGAGGAGGAAGAGAAGGACTACGACGCGCCGGAGCAGCCGGAGCGGCGGCGGGTCTCTTCCGCCCTTGCTGACGAGGCGGAGAAGGAGGAGGCTGGCTGCTCGGGCGCGCCGACGTAGGCGGAGAAGGAGGCGGAGTGCCGCCACGCGGCGGAGAAGGAGCCGACCGAGTGCCCTGATCTTCACTCGCCGGAGGAGGAGGCGGTGGAGGAGGCGGAGTGCCCTGACTCGCCGGAGGAGGAGGAGGAGGCGGAGGCGTCCAGTTCGGAAGGTTGATGAGATCCTTCCACCATAGGCATGGAGTCTTCAGAGCAGAACCCAGCCGAGTCTGCCCTTCACCGGTAGGGTGGTCAAGCCGGAGGTCCTCAAATCCCTCCGTTATTTCATCCACCATCACCCTAGCATATCCTTCTGGAATCGGCCGACAGTGAAAAGTTGCATCGGGTTTAGTAGGATAAACAGAGCCAACAGCCGCCTTGACCTTCAAATTCATCCATTCCGCCATAAGCTGGCAATTTTGAGCCTCCATGATAGCATCCACGGGATAGCTGGCAGGAGCCGTCAAGGCATGCTCCGGCTGAAGCAGCTCGGTGGAAGCCACGCTGCTTCTCCGCTGAGATGGCGGGGTAGCTTCGGGGGAAGCTTCGGCAGGTCGTTTGCTGCGATTTGCTTCTCGTTCCTCTATTGCTTGTACCCTTGCATGCAGCGCCTGCAGTTTGGTCTACTGCACTTTCTTCCTCCTCTCCTGGCATATGTAACCGCCTGCATCCGGAAAACCAGCCTTCCACGAAACGGAGCCTGGCGTGCCTCGTGTCCGTCCATGGTGCTCAGGATTCCCGAGGGCCATTGTGAGCTCGTCGTTCTCTCTGTCAGGAACGAACGTCCCTTGCTGCGCTGCTTTGATATATTGCTGAAGCCTCTTGACTGGTATGTCCAATTGTTCATCCGTCCAAATGCACTTCCCTGATACAGGGTCCAAGGTTCCGCCAGCCCCGAAGAACCAAGTCCGGCAACGGTCTGGCCAGTTCATTGTCTCTGGTTTGATCCCTTTATCAAGCAGATCATTCTCAGCCTTGGCCCACTTAGGCCGGGCTATGAGGTAGCCACCTGACCCTGTGCGATGGTGAAGCTTCTTCTTCGCAGCATTTTGTTTGTTTGTCGCCGACATCTTTTTACTCTTTTCCGATGTCTTGTGGGCCACAAATGCGGGCCGGTCATCTCTGATCTTTTCATATTTGCCCTTGAATTCTGGTGTCTCTTTTTTATCGACAAACTTATTCAGGTCTTTCTTCCAATTCTTGAATAGGTCTTCCATCTTCTTAAGAGCAAAAGACTTGATTAATGGCTCTTTAACTGGCTTCTCCGGATCATCCTCTGGCGGTAGGGTGAAATTTGACTTCAGCTCAGTCCAAAGATCATTTTTTTGCAGATCATTGACATAAGACACCTCAGGGTCTTCGTTCTTAGGCTTATACTATTGCTGGATGCTGATCGGGATCTTGTCCCTAACCAGAACCCCACACTGAGCAACAAATGCCTTCTTTGTCCGGATGGGTTCAATCGGTTGGCCGTCGCGCGCGATTGCTATGATCTCAAACCTTTCATCCGAGCTCAACTTTTTCTTCGGGCCTCGTCTCTTTACCGAAGTTGTGCTCGATCCGGAGGGCTAGAAAAAAGAAACAAAGACGAGAGTTAATTAATATGTGTACATACCAAAACAATGAATGCATCAATTAGCTAGTCAGCACAGGCTTAACTAATATATATACCTCGCCGGACTCGGTTCGGTGATCACCGGAGCCGTCCTCACGGTCTACTTCTTCACCCTCTCCTTCTTGCACCGGCATTGGGTCATCGGAGCCATCATAATCATAGCCAGCTGCTTCTTCACCCTCTCCTTCCAGACCATCGGTGTCGTTGAGAAACATCAACGAGCAGACGACATCACTTCCTTCTGCGATTATGTCCCTCAACAACGCTTCTTGTGCTTCGTCTCGGGGCGGGGTGTCCAAAGTTTCTACAAATATTTACAACATGGCAATTATTATTCAAACATGACAGATATGGATATATTAGTGGCAAACATAGAACTAGCTAGCTAATCACAATAAGAATCATATTAATTAGTGGCCTCAACGCTGCTTCTCTAGGGTTTCGGGTGGCCTCGACAACGCTTCAAGGGTTAGGGGTGGCCTCGAGAACGCTTCAAGGAGGGGGTAATATCGACCCACCCACCCCCCACGTGTTGAAGCTATCGGGAGGGGGTATATCGACAAAAACGACATACGTACATGGGAAAATAATATGCTTGTTTTTTCCTTCTTAAAAATACATGAAGCTATCGGGAGGGGGTATATCGACAACCACAACGACGACACTACATCTATGTCCCACAAGTGACGTGGGCATCGACGCCCGCGTCACTTGTGGGACGTGGATGTAGTGTCCAACACCGACGGCCACATGTATCTCACACCGACGATACTTGCTATTTAATTAGGGTTTCCTCTACCGCTCGGCGACCCTCAACGACCCTCGTTCCTGATAAAAAAAGAGGAAGAAGAAGAAAAAAAAAGAGGAGAAGAAAGAATAGAGGAGAAGAACTCCTCTATTCTTTCTTCTTCTTTTTTTTCTTCTTCCTCTTATTTTTTTATCCTCTTCTTCCTCTCATGTTCGACGACCCTCAACCCCGATAACATACATCCATCGATATCATTCCGTACATTCATAGACATCTACATTATATATGAACAAACATCTATGTCCCACAAGTGACGTGGGCATCGACGCCCGCGGTAGGGTAGAGGGTCGTGGATCGCCGAGCGGTCGAGGGTCAAGGGGTCGAGGATCGCCGTGGGGTCGGGAGGTTGCCTAGTGTCAAAGGATTCAACAAAACCATGTCTTCATCATTAGGCGAAAGTAATAGGTGCATGATGGTACGAAGCTCTCCAAAGTTATTTTGGAACGGAGTCCCAGATAGGATAATTCGCTTTTTGGTACAAAGTTCAGCAAGAACCTTCCGAATATCGTTATTTGGAAGGCCTTTGCTGAAATTCGTACAAAAAGGCAAATTATCCTATCCGGGACTCCATTCCAGAATAACTTTGGAGGACTTCGTACCATCATGCCCTGGTTACTTCCGGCTAATGATAAAGCCATGGATTTCTTCAATACTTTGACACTAGGAAACCTCTCTCGACCCCTCGGCGATCCTCGACCCCTCGAACCCTCGACGACCCTGGAACCCCCGACCCCTAGACGACCCTGGAACCCTCGACCCTCGATCCCTCGACCCTATAGAACCCTCGAACCCTCAACCCTGAAACCCTCGACCCTTGACCCCTTAACGACCCTCGACCCTCTACCCTAGTTCCCGACCCTCGACCCCTCGGCGATCCTCGACACCCTCGTTCCCGATAAAAATTAAGAATAAGAAGAAGAAGAAAAAAAAGAGGAGAAAAAAAGGAGAAGAAGCTCCTCTATTCCTTCTTCTTCTCCTCTTTTTTCTTCTTCTTCCTCTTCTTCCTCTCCTCGTCTTCTCCTTCTTCTTCTCCTTCTTTCTCTACTTATTTTCCTTTTTCCTCTCCTTCTTTTTCTTCTTCTTCCTTCTTCTTCCTTCCTCTTTTCTTCCTTTTCCTTATTTTACTTTTTCCTCTCCACTAACATAAAATGCACTAACCTAAAATGCAACAAACATAAAATGCACTAAATCGATCAACTAACCTAAAATCAGTGATAAAATGCACGAACCTAAAATCGATATCTACTAACACCTTAAAAAAATTAATACATATATGAAAAAAATGCATATATGAAAAAAACATCATCATATCATCAACATCATCATATCATCATCATCATATATATGAAAAAATGCATATATGAGGAGGCGGCCGGCCCAGACCGTAGTGCCGGAGGCGCGGACCGGGGCGGCGATGGCGCGGGGTAGGGGCGGCGCGCGGCGACGGCGTCGGGCACGGCTGGCGAGGGCGCGGGCGACGGCGACGGCGGGGGCGGCGGGCGGCGAGGGCGCGGGCGACGGCGACGACGGGCGCGGGCGACGGCGACGGCGGGGGCGACGGCCGGCGAGGGCGCGGGCAACGGCGACGACGGGCGCGGGCGACGGCGACGGCGGGGGCGGCGGGCGGCGTCGGGGCAGCCTGGCGACGACGGGCGCGGGCGACGGCGACGGCGGGGGCGGCGGGCGGCGTCGGGGCAGCCTGGCGGCATCAATGTGCTCAGCGTCGTCAGGGGAAACTGGCGAGGGAAATCTGAAATTTCCTAAGTGCTGGCTTATATAGCAAAGCCGTTGGTCCCGGTTGGTGCCACGAACCGGGACCAGTGCCCCCCTTCAGTCCCGGTTGGTGCCACCAACCGGGACCAATGCCCCCCTTTAGTCCCGGTTGGTGCCACCAACCGGGACCAAAGGCCTTGTGCTGCCCCGCGCCCAGATGTTTAGTCCCACCTCGCTAGTTGAGAGGGAGTCGCACCTGTTTATAAGGTCTAGTGCGCCTTCCCTCTCGAGCTCCTCTCTAAAGCAGGCTTTCGGGCCTAACCGTGCAATGTGTGCCTGTGGGCCTACTGGGCCTCCCGCGGGCCTGAATCCTGGCCCATGGTAGGGTTTCTAGTCGTATTCAGGCCGTGGGGGCCCATTAGGTGGCACTTTTTTTGTTTTTTTTGTTTTCTTTGTTGCTTTATTTAGTTTATTTTGTTTCTGCTTACAACAAAATACTTATTGTTGCTATATTTATTTTTTTCCAGTTTTTTGTTTTGTTTTCTGCATTATTTATTTTCTTTTGTTTTTTGCATTATTTTTATTTTTTTTGCTTTTAGTTTTAGAAAAATTATAAACTTTTTGTTAGTGCCATTAGTTTTCAAATTTGAAATCACTTTTTTTTTGTTTTCTTTGTTGCTTTATTTATTTTATTTTGTTTCTACTTACAACA